>NC_037689.1:147731193-147731473 GCF_003255815.1 Theropithecus gelada | reverse complement strand
ATTCATGGATTCAACTTCTTCCTGGTTTAGTCTTGGGAGAGTGTAAGCATCCAGGAAATTATCCATTTCTTCTAGGTTTTCTAGTTTATTTGCATAGAGGTGTTTATAGTATTCTCTGATGGTAGTTTGTATTTCTGTGGGGTCGGTGGTGATATCCCCTTTATCATTTTTTATTGCATCTATTTGATTCTTCTCTCTTTTCTTCTTTATTAGTCTTGCTAGTGGTCTATCAATTTTGTTGATCTTTTCAAAAAACCAGCTCCTGGATTCATTGATTGTT
>NC_037689.1:147643878-147726193 GCF_003255815.1 Theropithecus gelada | reverse complement strand
AGTCTGATGGGCTTCCCTTTGTGGGTAACCCGACCTTTCTCTCTGGCTGCCCTTAAGATTTTTTCCTTCATTTCAACTTTGGTGAATCTGGCAATTATGTGTCTTGGAGTTGCTCTTCTCGAGGAGTATCTTTGTGGCGTTTTCTCTATTTCCTGAATTTGAATGTTGGCCTGCCCTACTAGGTTGGGGAAGTTCTCCTGGATGATATCCAGAAGAGTGTTTTCCAACTTGGTTCCATTTTCCCCCTCACTTTCAGGCACCCCAATCAGACGTAGATTTGGTCTTTTTACATAATCCCATACTTCTTGCAGGCTTTGTTCATTTCTTTTTCTTCTTTTTTCTTTAGATTTCTCTTCTCGCTTCATTTCATTCATTTGATCCTCAATCGCTGATACTCTTTCTTCCAGTTGATCGAGTCGGTTACTGAAGCTTGTGCATTTGTCAGGTATTTCTCGTGTCATGGTTTTCATCTCTGTCCGTTCATTTATGGCCTTCTCTGCATTAATTATTCTGGTTATCAATTCTTCCACTCTTTTTTCAAGATTTTTAGTTTCTTTGCGCTGGGTACGTAATTCCTCCTTTAGCTCTGAGAAGTTTGATGGACTGAAGCCTTCTTCTCTCATCTCGTCAAAGTCATTCTCCGTCCAGCTTTGATCCGTTGCTGGCGATGAGCTGCGTTCCTTTGGAGGGGGAGATGTGCTCTTATTTTTTGAATTTGCAGCTTTTCTGCCCTGCTTTTTCCCCATCTTTGTGGTTCTATCTGCCTCTGGTCTTTGATGATGGTGATGTACTGATGGAGTTTTGGTGTGGGTGTCCTTCTTGTTTGTTAGTTTTCCTTCTAACAGTCAGGACCCTCATCTGTAGGTCTGTTGGAGATTGCCTGAGGTCCACTCCAGACCCTGTTTGCCTGGGTGTCAGCAGCAGAGGCTGCAGAAGATAGAATACTGCTGAACAGCGAGTGTCCCTGTCTGATTCTTGCTTTGGAAGCTTCCTCTCAGGGGTGTACTCCACCCTGTGAGGTGTGGGGTGTCAGACTGCCCCTAGTGGGGGATGTCTCCCAGTTAGGCTACTCAGGGGTCAGGGACCCACTTGAGCAGGCAGTCTGTCACTTCTCAGATCTCAACTTCCGTGTTGGGAGATCCACCGCTCTCTTCAAAGCTGTCAGACAGAGTTGCTTGCGTCTGCAGAGGTTTCTGCTGCTTTTTTGTTGTTGTTGTTGTTGTTTAGCTGTGCCCTGTCCCCAGACGTGGAGTCTACAGAGACTTGCAGGCCTCCTTGAGCTGCTGTGAGCTCCACCCAGTTTGATCTTCCCAGGGCTTTGTTTACCTACTTAAGCCTCAGTAATGGCCGGCGCCCCTCCCCCAGCCTCGCTGCTGCCTTGCGGTTAGATCACAGACTGCTGTGCTAGCAATGAGGAAGGCTCCATGGGCATGGGACCCTCCCGGCCAGGTGTGGGATATAATCTCCTGGTGTGCCCGTTTGCTTAAAGCGCAGTATTGGGGTGGGAGTTACCCGATTTTCCAGGTGTTGTGTGTCTCTGTTCCCCTGGCTAGGAAAAGGGATTCCCTTCCCCTTTGCGCTTCCCAGGTGAGGCAATGCCTTGCCCTGCTTCAGCTCTCGCTGGTCGGGCTGCAACAGCTGACCAGCACCAATTGTCCGGCACTCCCCAGTGAGATGAACCCAGTACCTCAGTTGATAATGCAGAAATCACCTGTCTTCTCTGTTGCTGGTGCTGGGAGCTGGAGACTGGAGCTGTTCCTATTCGGCCATCTTGCTCCGCCCCCCAAAATAAGACCATTTTTAAGAAGTATGCACAAATATTAATACCAATGGTTCCAATGGTGACATTCCTTGGGTACTCAAAAAAGTCAGAATATGCTCCATGGGCTTTGAGCATTACCAGCTACAGCCACATAGCATTTTTAAGTTTTACATTCTGGGCAATTCAGTGCAATTCAACAAATATATTCCCCAACGTAATGGTGAACAAGGGTGCCCTGTGGGGAAATGGAGAGGACAGGCTTGGTGCCTGTTCTTGATGATCTCATAGATGAAGAAATACTTCCATCTAATGACACCCAGCTTGATAAGTGCTAGAGAAGATGCTCCAAGAGTGGGCTCAGGAAGCTCAGAGTAAAGCATTACTATTTTCCACTTAAAAACCTGAGAAAGCTTTCTGGAAAAGGCAGTGGTTGACCTGGGCCTTGGAGGGTATGTAATATTTCAATGGCCAGAGTTGGTGATGAAGGCATTCCTGGTAGAGGGGAGAGCAGTGACAAGGGCATGGGAGGACACATTTGGAAAATGGCAAGCAGCCCATTTGGCTGGGTCCCTGTGTCCTGGGCTGCTATCACGGCTGAGGGCAGGTCTGATTCTGCAAATGATAGTAAGCCATCAAAGCTCTTAAGTAAGGGAGGTGGCACCATGCATAGCCGTGTGCAATGGTTCTCAGAGTAGGATCTGTGGACCCCTGGAGGTCTCCAAGACCTTTTTAGGGCATCCGTAAGGTCAAAACTATTTTCCCAATAATACTGAAATGTTCTTTGATATTCCACTGTCATGCTTTCCATTGGCACTGCTGGTGCAAAAGCAGAGAGAGGTGAAAAGAGCAGGTTCCTGAGCATGAATTGGGACCACGGCACCAACTGCACTAGTTGTCAATTGGATTCTTCACCACCACATACTTGCAGTTTAAAAAATGCCAGCTTCACTTAGGAATGTTCTTAGCGAAGCAGTGAAAATTAACTTTATTAAATACTAGCCGTTGAGTTCCCATATTTTTAAAACATGGTGAGACACAACGAGAACTATGCTCAAAGTAGTTCTGCTGGAACCAAAGTGTAGTCATTGACTCAAGGCAAAGCACTACTGCATGTTTTGAGTTGTGAGCTGAACTGGCTGATTTTTCGTAGAACAACATATTTACTTGAAAGAATGACTAACTAATATTACTCAGACTTGGGTATTTGGCAGACATTTTCTTGTAGATGAACGAAGTGAGCCTGTCACTTCAAGGAAAACAACTGACTATAGTTTTTGCCAATGATAAAATTTGAGCCTTCAGGCAAAAATTTGAATTTTGAAAAGCTTGTATCCACCACTGTAAACTTGACAGCTTCTCAACAGTTAAAGGCTTTTTCCAACGAGATGGGTCATAATATTAACAAATGTGATCTTGTGATATTGTGGAATGAAATATGTCAACATATGGAGGATCTCCATAAGTCAGGGCACCATCATTTTTTTAAGCAACCAATACACAATCTTAACAAAACATAAATAGGTTAAAAACCCATTCAAAAGATAAGAGAGTCCAATGAAACCAAGTAGAGAAGGCTCACTGATACAGTTTTGCATCCCACATTACATTTAACCTGTAAGATACAACCATTGGTGGAGTTTTTGTGTCCTATCAAAGACGAATGTCCACAATGATCTGAAAAGTCTATTAAAATATTCCTCTCTTTCTCAACTGCATATCAGTGTGAGGCCAGATTTTCTTCATATACTTCAACCAAAACAACATCTCACAACTGAATAAAGAAGTAGATGTGAGAATCCAGCTGTCTTCTAGCGAGCCAGATATAAAAGAAATTTGCAAAAATGTAACATAATGCCACTATTTTCAATACAAGTTTTTGTTTAGGAAAATATAACTATTTTCATATAAATACTATATTTACATGTAATTAATTCATTATTTTAATTTCAAAATAAATAAATATTTTAATATTCATGGTAACATGAATAGATATGACCCACATAAACAAAAGGTCTTTGGAGGCCTCAATAAGTTTTTGTCATTGTTGTTGTTGATTTACCTCATTATATATTTTTTTAAGTAAAATTCACATGACATAAAATTAACTACTTTAAAATGTATAATCAGTGGCAGTAAGTACATTCTCAATATTGTGCAACCATCACCTCTGTAGCTCCACATTTCCTTCACCCCAAAAGGAAGCCCTGTACCAATAAGGAGTCACCCCCCTTTCTGCTCTTTCCCCAGCCCCTGGAAACCACTAATCTAATTTCTGTTTCTGTAGATTTACTCTCAATAAGTTTCAAGAGTATAAAGGATCTGAGGAAAAAAGTTTGAGAGCCACTGGCTTAGTGGTTCAAATCCCAGCTCTGTTTTTATTAGCTGTGATTCCTTGCTCAAGTTGCTTAACTTCTAGGAGTCTCATTTTCCTCCCTAAAATGAAGATAATAATAATAGCATATTCAGAGAGCTATTGTAAGGATTAAATGGAATAATCATATAAAGCTCCTAGCAGATAGTAGATACTCAATAAATGGGAGTTCTTATCACCAAGACTGAACCCAGTCCCCAGGAGAAACACTGATTCCATTTCCATACACTCTGTAGACATGACTGGCAGCACCTTAAGAACAAGAACCAGCTCTTATTCACCTCATTGTCACATGTTTACCAGCCATAAGACTTTGGTGAGTAACTTTACCTGAGTTTGTTTTCCTTATCTACAAAATGGGCCTAATTATAATACTAATCCCACAGGGTATTTGTGAGAATCAACACAGGAGTGAATGCTTACAATATTCTTGGCACGAAGGAGGCACTCAATGTCAGGCAGTTGTTTGAGAGAGGTTGCAAACAATGATAACAACATTGATGAAAATGCTGACACTGTGCCTCTTGGCACACTGTGGGCAGCTCAGGGGCTACCACCACAGGTTAGCCCTTCCTTTGGGCTGTTTCTTGTGATGGGCCCACAACCCCCTCTTTCCAGGAGATGGCAAGATCATCACATCACAGTCAGCTCTGTGGCCTAAGAGGCTTCATCTTTACTTAGCTGCTCTCTGTGCAGAGGCTACTTGGGCTTTAGAAGAGTAAGTTTACACTAGACTTTTTGCTAGAGCCCCATCTCAGCTGTAGCCCAAGACAATACTCTAGTTCCCTAGTTATGCACTCAGCTGGATTAAAGGGCACTTTGACTACTGGCTGGTGGAAGTTTCCAAGATACCCTAGAGAGTCCTTAGGAGTTCAAACTTAATCTTTTGGCATATCAAAGGAAAGAAACAAGGTCTATTGCTGGCATCCATTCTGATGGTGCAGGGCTCCCTGCGGTAAATCTGTCTCCACTGCCATTGGCATATGGATCCGGGACCTGTCAGGCCTGCAGCTATTGACCTTGAGCCTCTCAGTTATAGGCTGACCACCATGAAGCTAGAGATGTCACTGTTTAGCCACTCTTCACTGCAACATTTAACATGCTGCTGATACAGCTGTGAAATCTGAATTCTTGTCAAAGTGATATTGAGAGTGGTAAGCTGAGGAAGGCTGGCCCTCTCAGCCATGTGTCCAAGGGCAGGTCAGGTGGTAGGGTGGAGAAAAGACAAGACTGGGAATCAAGAGACTTACATTCAACCCTGGGGAGAACTGGAGACATGACCTGCCTGGGCCTTAATTTCCCCACTTGAAGAATGGAAGGTTGGGCTAGCTCAGGGCTAACTATAGTTAGCATTAGTCAGGGAGAAACTGCCACTGAATATTCACTTTCCTGGGCCCTTGAGGAGATTCTATGTGATTTATTTTGCCCTGGAGAAGCTTTTTCTGGTCCTGAGGACCTGGATGAACAGGCACTTCTATCCTGGGTGGGTGATATAATTCATCACATATCACAAAGAAAGCTGGCTGGCCTAAAGTTTCATCCCAATGGGAAAGGATCTATCTTAAGCTTCTTCTCCCATCCAAACACCCCCACTCACCAAAAGTCATCTTGGCAACACTGGCTTAAAAGCCTTCTTGCCTCTGCCCTTTTGCTAACTCATACAGCTGGACTTGAGTCCTCCTAGTGTCCCACTAGCAGCCCTTTGGAGGAGGGGATCCAGCTCAACTAAAGGACTTTGGTGGCCCAAGGGTGCCACTTCCCTGTCAGGAGGTTAGCAGCAGTGGGGAGAAATAGAGCGAACATGAAGGGAATCCATGATGTTCACAGAGGGGGCACTTATGGAGACGGTGGGCAAAAAAAAAGATTGGCATATCTGTTGATGGGGGATGGCAGTAGGTGAGCGTAGGGTGGGCAACCAGGAATACACCTCAGTCAGGGCTGGGGAAGTTTATTGGGTGGTTTAGGAATCTCTGGATTTCTGTGTTCCAGACTTCACTTGGGGATAATATAGACTGGGTCCCTGACGTACCATGTGCTCCAAGTGGAATGGGTTCTGAATGACTGAAATTTTTAGCCCCCTGCCACTCTATCTGATGATCTGCACTGATGTAGTCTGAGGATGCTGAGTCCATGTGCTATCAAAGGCATGGCAGTGACTGGGAGGGAGGAAGGATGAAAACAGGAGCCAGTGTAGAGTGGGAGAGGTTAGGGCCACTGGGCTTGGGTTGGAGAAGCAGCCCCTTTATATAGTCATTGGAGCCTCAGGGCATGATGCTAGAGAAAGACAGCATGGAGGGCCCATTTGGCCTGTCCAGATGAGGATAGACTTTTACATCCACTTTAGATTGAGTAGAGGAGGGGTCCACAGGGGTGCCTTAGAGTAGAGGTCAACAGACAAGAAGCCTCAGTGCTCACAGTCTGCCTTTATCTTCACAAGGATGCAAGATAGCACTGAATATACCACTCCTCTTTCCCCTGATACCATGTTGACAAAATGTTCATTCAATTATTTCAAAAAAATCCAAACACAGTAATCTTCCTGAGGATTCAGAATTTTCTTAATTTCCGTCTGCCATCCCTGCCTCTCTGGGGAGGTAGAGGTAGGAAATAATATAGAAATTGTCTAAGTCTAAAAGTTGGCTCTAAGGAAACTTTATGCTGCAAAGCAGACATGTAAAAATCTCTCCAGTAGTTGTCACAATGATATTAAATTGCCTACTTTATTCATTTATGAGGCTCAATGTGAGCAGCAAGTCTTAGCTGGCAGGCCCCAGGCCTGGGCTGCTGAGGGAAACGGGTGGTATGTGAGCACACACACCTTGCCAAGGCCTTTCTTGATGTCTCCCAGTGGACTGAGTCTTCCTATAGGGCCTGCCCAGGCTTCAGGCCTCACTACCACTTGCTGCCTGGGAGTACATGACTGTATGGCCCTCACTATTCACCCAGCTTGAGCCATGCTCTTGCAGATGGAAAAAGGGCATATATTCACACTTGACCTCTGCCCTGTGAGGTAAGCAAAACAGATATCAATAGTCCTATTTAACAGACAAAGATATCGAGGCCCAGAGAGGTTAAGTGATTCGTCATACTCAGCTGGCAGTAATATAGCTGTGTCAAAACTCAGCTTTTCTGACTCCAAGCTCAGTTACCTTGCCATTCTGCATGCTGCCTCCTCAGCTGGCCATGAGCACTCTTTTAAGAGGTCATCTCAGAGTGAGGACACAAGTTGGGGTATCTGTCTCCACAGTTCTTCCCCATTCACTCTGTGAATGCAAACGTGAATTTATGTTTAGCAAATATCAGTTAATATATCACTTCCATAGACAATTGAAAATTGGCTCTTGCCTTGGTGCAGTGGCTCATGCCTATAATCTCAGCACTTTGGGAAGTCAATGGGGGAGGATCACTTGAAGCCAGGAGTTTGAGATCAGCCTAGGCAACATGTTGAAATCACATCTCTTCAAAAAAAAAAAAAAAAAAGTGGGGTGTGGTGGCACGTGCCTGTAGTCCTAGCCACTTGGGAGGCTGAGGTAGAAGGACTGCCTGAGCCCAGGAGTTTGAGGCTGCAGTGAGCCATGATCATGCCACTGCACCACCGCCCTCCAGTCTGGGTGACAGAGTGAGACCTTGTCTAAAAAAAAAAAAAAAAAAACGAAAATTATCTCTCAAAACTGTGGCAAGAAGATGAGACCTCTGGGTTAGTGAATTCAGCAGTCAAGGAGTAAGATTTTTAAGATGAATCTAGATATGACATTAACTTTAGTAGGTGTTTAAAGAAGAGTTACAGCCATGTGAATACCCTGCTGTAAGACCTAGGTGATGACGAAAACTATTGTAGGCTGGATAACGTCCCCAAATCTGGAACTTCTAAATGCTACCTTATATGGAAATAGCATCTTTGCAGATGTGAGTAATTTAAGAATTTTGAGATGAGGATGTTATCCTCATCTTCATCCATCTGGGTAGGCCCTAAATGCAACTTCATGTGTCTTTATAAGAGGGAGGCAGAAGGAGATTTGACACAGATGCACAGCCCTGGGAATAGGAGTGCTACCCAGCCCTGCCACTTCCTAGCTGGGTTGTTTCTGGCAACTCGAAGGATAGGAATGGAACATACCCTCTTAGAGTCCACAAAAGTTAAATGAGAAAATATATGATGGGTGGTAAGCACTCAAAAGAAGTTGACCATTATCATCATTCTTTATTCATGAAAACATAAGAACTCTTTTCATATGTAGTAGGGCTGAATAATTGGTCCCCATGATGTTCATATCATAATCCTTAGAAGCTGTGAATATGTTACCTGACATGAAAAAAAAGGACTTTGCAAATGTGATTGGCTTAAGGATCTTGGGATGGGGAGGTCATTTTGGATTTTCAAGATTTGCCCTAAACGTAATCAACAATGATTATTCTAAGTGGGATGGAGGAGGGTTAGAGTCAAAGAAGGAGATATAATGACAGAAGCAGAGGTTGGAGTGATGTGGGGTCATGAGCCAAGGAATGTGGGTGTCCTCCGGAAACTAGAAAAGGAGAAAAAAAAAAAAGATTTTCCCCCTAGAGCCTCTAGAAGGAATGCAGCCCTGCCAACTCACTCCAGTCTTTTGATCTCAATAACTGTAAGATAACAAATTTGTGTTGGTTTAAACTACTCAGTTTGTGGAACTTGGTTACGGCAGCCCTAGGAAACTAATACATCATATGAGGTGAAAGAAAGGTTTTTTCTTGCATTATATACTTGTGTTAGGCTTCCTTTTAAGGAATACTAAGCTTGTGAGGTAAGGTGGTTACCCTGTGGTATATCTTTATATCCCCCAGAGTTCTGCAGGACCTGTCTCTGACAAGATCTCTCCAATCATTATTTTCATTCAATGCTGGTGCCATTGACCCAGTTCAGACCCATATTAGCTTTCTCCAGGACTTTTCAAACAGAATCCCCATAGGCCTCCTGGACAAGCTGTCTCCATCTCAGCTCCATCATCTATGCAGTCCCCAGCATGAGTTCACTGACACACCAAGTCTGCCATATCATTCCTCTGCTCAGAAACATCCAGTGACTTCCTATCACCTACAGGATGAAATCCAGCACCACAATCCATTCCAACTCCACCCACTTCTTCAGCCTTCTCTCTTGCTATGCACTGCTATCTGCTTTAACATACAAGCTATCCCAAATCTCTCCCTCTTCCCTTTCACCCTTCCGTATCATCACACAGTCTGCTCCCTTCGCTTGGTCATTCTCAGCCATCCTTCAAACCTCATCTCCCATGAAAAGGCCTCCCCCAACTCCTAGCAGAAACTAGGGAACTCCATGGCTTGCTCCCGGAGCATGTGTCCAGATTGTACCACAGGCGACTGATTATGTGTCTGTCACCCTCATGTGACCATGAGCTATTGATGGGAAGGGACTCTGATTCATTCCTGAATCCTCACAGCCTTCACAGAGGCATTCCACAGGCCTCATGGTACTTTAGTGACTTTTCTTTCACAAGTTCTCTTTCATTTGTTTACTCTCACTCATTCTGAAAACCAGCAGTTCTCAAAGTGTGTTCCCTGGACCAACAGCATCTCCATCACTCAGAAACTTGTTAGAAATGCAAATTCTTGGACCCCACCAAAGACCTACTGATTCAGAACCTCTTGGAGTGGCACTCAGAAATCTGATTTTAACAAGTCCTTGGATGATTCTGGTGCATGAAGAATTACTATCATAGAAATTCGTGTTATAAGCACTTACAACATGCCAGGCGCTATGATAGGTATCTCTTGGCATGCCTGCTGTCATTTTGTGTCATAGCTGTTTTATCTGGAAGCCTCTGTGGGGCTATGTGGGAAAATCGGAGACTCCCAGAGTGGTGAACGAATGATCAGTATGGTATGGACTTAGAAAAGAGAAGGAAAGCAACATTTCTGTGGCTGACAGATCTGAAACTGAGAATTCGAGACAGAGAGGGACTATTAAAAGCCCTTGTGTGGAGCTGGGTAACAGATGTAATGATTGTAGCCCAACTAAAATCAATAAACAGTGTCATACAGGGGCTGGGCATCCACACAGATAAAGTTGCCAGCCCCTGAAGCCTGGTGCTGGAGAGATGATGGGAGAGACAGGGAAGATGACAGTTTGCTGGTGCCAAGCAAAGCTGCATTGTGTCAGGATGCCATCCATGCTAAGTAATTCCACTTGACAAACACTAGCAGCAATTGGCCAATTCAAAGAGCACATGCAAGTACCTGCTCTGAGGATGCAGGAATGAATCAGTCAGAGTCCCTTCCCACCAGTAGCTCATGGTCACATGAGGGTGACAGACACATAATCAGTCGCCTGTGGTACAATCTGGACACGTGCTCCGGGAGCAAGCCATGGAGTTCCCTAGTTTCTGCTAGGAGTTGGGGGAGGCCTTTTCATGGGAGATGAGGTTTGAAGGATGGCTGAGAATGGCCAAGCAAAGGGAATAGACTGTGTGATGATACAGAAGGGTGAAAAGGAAGAGGGAGAGGATTCAGGATAGCTTGTATGTTAAAGCAGATAGCAGTGCATAGCAAGAAAGAACCCTCTTTGAAGGTAGCAGAGAGCTCAGGCAGTAGAAACGGGATCTGAGAAATGCACATGGGATAGGGGAGTGATAGGGGTACAGGATACACAGAGAAGGAAGGGCAGGCTGAGGGACAATATAAAGACACTGGGTGTCTGTTTTTATGTGAATAAACTGGTATCTTATAGCCAATGAATCCATTGATATGTAGCCACCATTTCTAGATTCGCTGCTTGGTTACCTGCTTCTTAATCCAGCTTTAGCCACAGATCAAGGAGTCTGCAGAGGAGAAGACAGGCTATGCTAAAAAAATAACAATGGTAGTAGGAAAGTGGTATACAAGGCTGCTGGATTAAGTGAGCTAGATCTAGTGTCCTAGATGTCTGTTAATGTAGGGAGGAACAAATATAAGCAGACATTTCTATAATTTCTAATTGGTTCATTTATATGTTTACTTGTTCTTATTTCATTTATGTCTGTTTTGGTACCTAATTTCTTAGTTTTAAAAACGAGACGTTATTTTTCACCTCTTTGAGGATACTAAATGTATCTTCTATCAAATCATTTTTAGGCTGCAATAATACTTTCCCTTTGTCAAGAGGGAATCCAGCTCCTTAGTGTTGATTTTTTTTTAGCTGTCACTCTTCATATTCATTTTTCTCATGTGTTTCGGGATTTTGGCTTAGCTCATGTAGTAGTATGTTTGTTTCTTTTCTCTGTCCTCACCCTTTCCTGTTTAGTGTTCTTGTTATTACCTCCATCTAGCACCCTAGAGATCTCGGTTAAAAATCATGTCTTTGCTTGGTGACTCAGGCTTCCATCCTGCTGCGATTCTGGGGATATCACCAGATTTACAGGTAACTTGAGCCAAGTCCTGGTTGCCAGGATGTGTCTGCTTCATCTTACATCCCTAAGTTTGCAGCTCTGTGTAAACCACAGTTCTAATCAGGGGGTAACTGCAATGTTTATACATCCTTTTCATGAATGGGAAAGCCCCACACTAGGACTTGGTTTCAAGCAGTAAATCCAGTGCCTTCTCATTACCCCATAGGAGCAGAACACCTGGTCATCTCCATCTGCTTCTGGATCCAGAGCTTAGTTGCCCTGTGCCTTCATCCCTGCTTAGCAGATATATTTATGTTCCATTTTTGGTCCACTGAGATATTTATTGATTTATTTTTAGGGTTGTATGCATTTTTCTCTTTATAGTATATTCTTGCCATGTATTTGGTGGAGGTGTCTTAAAGTGTAAACTTTGAAAAAGCCATCTTATCCAGCAGTCCAGACTGGCTTAGTTCTCAGTTCTTTACTAGTGTTGTTTGAACCATGAACTGATTTATAAAAATTTAGATTATATTAGTTTTCTAGGACTGCCACAACAAAGTGTCACAAACCATGTGGCTTAAAATAACAGAAATTTATTCTCACAATTCTAGAGGCTAGAAATTTGAAATCAAGGTCTTGGCAGAGACACATTTTCTCTGAAGGCTCTAGGGGAAGATGCTTTCTTGCTTCTTCTTTGCTCCTGGTGGTTGCTGGCAATTCTTGTCATTCCTAGACTTGTAGACACACCATTCCAATCTCTGCCTCCATCTTCACATGGCCTTCTCCCTGTGTCTGTGTCTGTTTTCTCTTCTTAGAAAGATACCAGTCATTGGATTAGGGCTCACCCTAATTTAGTATGACCTCGTCTTAACTAATGACATTTGTAAAGACTCTATTCCCAAATAGGTCATATTCATAGGTTTAGGGCAGGCACAAATTTTAGGAGGACATAATTCATGAGTACACTAGGCTAGGACCCTAGAGGCATGCCCTACTCCTGACTGAGGCAATGGGATACTCAGCTCATCTCCTGATTCCCAGCTCTAGCTGGGGCCATTTAGCTCCCCCATTAAATGCTATTTTCAAAAGTGTTACTGGATTATGGAATGTGACTTCCTTTTTGTAAAAACTTTGGAGTGTCCTTCTAATAGTGAATCAGTAGCATAATCTCTATGTACATGGGATGGCAAATGATTTCTGTTCTTGTACTCTAATTAATGTTCCTGAGTCTTGGGTAAGTGCTAAGGTCCAGAAGGACACGTTTAGATCTTTCAATAGGTAACTTGAGAATTCAAAGTTGTCAAAGGAAGTCCAGTAACATCTAATTTATCTAGCATTGTCAGGCTCTTTGTTGTTATAATAAATGATCCCACATGGCTGAACCTCTTGCATTTGAACCTACTTTGTATAATATTGCTGCTTCCCCTGTCACTGTCAGTGGCCATTTATGATGTCTGCCAGCCTCATTTCTAGTAGCTCTGGCCCTCTCTTTCAAATTTGCTGCTTCTATGTGCTACAGGCTGAAAGAACTGGCAGCAGAGCTTGCTAGACATGTGGGCGTGAAGCCACAAACTGCATATGAACCTGCCGAGCTCCCTGGTGAAGGAAGGGCAGGAGACTTCAGGCTATTTCAGCTCTTCAGAAGTCGTTCTGAGGTTGATGACTTTCTGATTCAGTTAGGTCACCAACTACATGATTTTGGAATAACTGAGGTGTTACTGAACTGTATAGACACTACTTTTTGAAATCTGTAGGCTTCAGAGACTTTATTTGGCCTGAGCACCCATTTGTGCCACTGGAGACCCGGAAGGGTCAGAGTGATGAGGTTGAGGCCAGCTCACAACTTGGGTTCTTTCTGCTGCTCCATCTTCCTTCCTCCTGCCTCATTCAGTGGTTTCATCCAAGATTTCTAGGGCAGAGCCAGAGCTCCAGGCACTGGGGTCCAGGCAGCAGGGCAGGAAAGTTCCAGGGGACACCAGAGAGAGTATGGTGTGGAAGAGAGAAGATCTTAGAACCAGCCAGACCTAAGTTTCAATCCCCACTCTTCACTTAGTAGCTGTATGACTTAGGTGAAATTACTTAACTCTGGCCTTGATTTAAATATCTATTGTTTCCTGACTTTTTAGTGATCGCCATTCTAACTGGTGTGAGATGGTATCTCATTGTGGTTTTGATTTGCATTTCTCTAATGGCCAGTGATGATGAGCATTTTAACAGGTGCTGGAGAGGATGTGGAGAAATAGGAACACTTTTACACTGTTGGTGGGATTGTAAACTAGTTCAACCATTATGGAAAACAGTATGGCGATTCCTCAAGGATCTAGAACTAGAAGTACCATATGACCCAGCCATCCCATTACTGGGTATATACCCAAAGGATTATAAATCATGCTGCTATAAAGACACATACACACGTATGTTTATTGCGGCACTATTCACAATAGCAAAGACTTGGAATCAACCCAAATGTCCATCAGTGACAGACTGGATTAAGAAAATGTGGCACATATACACCATGGAATACTATGCAGCCATAAAAAAGGATGAGTTCGTGTCCTTTGTAGGGACATGGATGCAGCTGGAAACCATCATTCTTAGCAAACTATCACAAGAACAGAAAACCAAACACCGCATGTTCTCACTCATAGGTGGGAACTGAACAATGAGATCACTTGGACTCGGGAAGGGGAACATCACACACCGGGGCCTATCATGGGGAGGGGGGCGGGGGGAGGGATTGCATTGGGAGTTATACCTGATGTAAATGACGAGTTGATGGGTGCTGACAAGTTGATGGGTGCAGCACAGCAACATGACACAAGTATACGTATGTAACAAACCTGCACGTTATGCACCTGTACCCTAGAACTTAAAGTATAATAATAATAATAATAAAAAATCTATAAAATGAGGATAATAATAACATCTACCTTGTGGGATGAATAAATTAAAACAAAGTGGTAAAAGTGTCCAGTGTACTGTAGGCACCCAATGATAGCCCAGCATTTTCATTGTTGGATGTCAGTCTTCTGCTCATCCATTTATTCAGCATCAGAAAATACATAGCAGTACTAGAAATACACATGTACTTTATGTCCTGCTGAGAGATTGCTAATAAGCACTAGTCCTTAGCTTCCTAGGATGTGGAATGAGTTAGTAACATACCTGGAGGCTTTAGGACAGTAGGCAGATGTGGCCTGTCCTTCCTCACTCTGCCTCTGGCTCTCTTTCTCCTAAGTCTCTGGAGGCTGTAGGCAATAGGCCCAGACTGGAAGCTCACCCCTCTCTAGTGGGCCCAGGGGGAAAGAAACCTCCAAGTTCAGCATCTTGCAATTACTGGGAAGAACTGGGCACAGCTCTGTATTCTCTACCCTTTGAAGAACTTTCTAATGACCCTCAGAAGGAGAAGGGAGGTCTTATTCTCTTCCTTCCCCTACATTCCCCACATCTCAGTCAGGGTCTGAGCAAATACATGGATAAGCAGTTACTGCTGCAGAAGGGCTAACATGAGGATTCTAATTTTGGGGCCACACTGCTATTCAGAACCTGCAGCCATTTGAACAGCATTTTTAATGTTTTCAAAGTCCTTTCCTATTTTTTAAATGACCCCCATTTTAGCGATGGAGAAATGAAGGCAGTGATTGAGGCAGAGAGGGAGGAGGATCCCTCAAACATTAGCAGCTGAGGTGGGGCCAAAGCCCTGGTTTCTTGCTTCATAGAGCCCTTTCTATACCATATGGGCCCTATCAGTTAGGAATCAAAGAACCAGAAGAAGATAACAAGCCTGTCCACTATCCCTTAAGTAGCCAGCCTGAGCTTCCTTGGGGGCCCCGAGAACACAAGACTTTGCTCCCAGCAAAGGGCAGGCCAGGATGCTAAGGTAGGGGGCAATGTCCTCATTCTGGTTTTGTCACTCAAACTGCAGACCCATTGATAGTATATTTCCTGGGCTCAGCTCATTGGCTATGTGTGGAGAGTGGGCCTGGAGAGGAAGTCAGGGGGGAGTCAAGGGCAGAGGTGGGATGAGAACCCTTCCTCTCTGGGTCATTCACAGGGCACTTATACACTCTGCCCTGCTGTGGTGGCCTTTAAGATCTTCACCTTCCCCATCTGTAAAGTGGGTATAACATCATTGTCAACTGCCTTATGGTGGCTGTTAGAAGGCTCAGAGGCCATCAGGGATGAGTGAGTGATCTGTAAAGGAGAATCAGTATCTGACTTGGCTACTCGTTCTAATTCATAGGGTGGCTACTAGGGGACAGATGGTGAGCTAAGTATTGTGCATGAATCATCCCCAAATAGCCCACTGACAGAACTGATATGAGAGCCTTTTCTGACCAAATCCAGAGGCCTAAAAAATGAGCTAGAAGTCATACTGCTATGTGCATAAGGCTGTCATATATTGCAAACAAAAATAAAGGACTCCACTGACATTTGAATTTCAGGTGAAAGATTAACAATATTTTAGGATAAGTATATATTGTGCAATATTTGTGACATACTTATACAAAAATTATTCACTGTTTTTCTAAAATTCAAATTTAACTGTGCATCTTGTAATTTATCTAGCAATCCTATGTGTGCATGGAGTTGGCATTGCAGGGGCAGCAGGTGGGCAGGGTATATTTTGTTTGTATATTCATTTTGAAGCAAGGGAGTTAGGAGTCCATATACTAGTAGAGAAATTATCTTCTCACCAAAACAAGTCACCACTGCTGTTCTCACCTTGAGGGCCACTATGAACATACACAAACTTGATGTTGTGTCCTGAAGAAAAACCTTCACCTAAGCTTATATCCTGTCCCTTCTCTTTTCTTCCTGAACGTTCCTAACACCCTACTTTTCCCCATTCATCTGGACTCCTTTGGGGCATTTTTAAAATATTTTATCAAGGATAAAAGGGATATTTAAAAAAATAAAGGTTACTTTTGCATGTTTAACATTTGAGTCCACCTAAACATGAAGTTCATGATTTTTCAAGATGTTTGTAGCCTTCCCTTCTGTCCAAGACAGAGTCACAGGGGCTGAATTTATCCTACGACATGAAACAATCAAACAGACAAAAAAATAAGAAACAATACTTTTCAAGATTCTGGGCATTAGGTAATGTAAGACAGTGATCCTTAATACATGGGAAACAAATGAGGTGAGTGCTACAATTGCCCCAGCTTATTGCCTAGAGAGAGATTTAAGGCTGTGGAACAGGGAGGGAAAATCCAGGCAGAGTTTGGTGCTCTCCCTGAGTTGAAGACATGGCTGGGAATCCAGGAAGGCCAACTAGGCTAACTTTACATGGTAAGTATTGTAAAACTGCAAAGAGAGGACATTTTGGTGACCTGCTGAGGGTCTCCCTTGAGTATTCAGTGTAGTAATGATCAGTGAATCCATGTGAAGGAACTACCTAACGCATAGAAAAGAACTATCTGAAAGAATCACGAGTAACAGTACCTGTAACTTACACAACTCAGGATAATGCCTGCTCCTCGCAGCCAGTCTGTAAAAATCTCAGATTCACAATGTATCGAGTAGAGCACACAAATGAATCTTATCTCAGTATTAGGGAATAATTAGTTCTAGACTGATAACTGCTTCAATCCTGCCTAACAAATCATAAAAGGAAAACCTGAGAGGTTCAAGCTATTTCTAAGTAACTTAACTATGCTGCAGAACAAGGTTCAAGAATATTTATAGGAATACGAAAATATCCACCACCGAATAGGGCAAATGTTTGTCATCCAACAGAAAGTTACTAGGCACACACACAAAAAAGCAGGAAAATATGACCCACAGAGGAGATTGAAACCAACACAGAACTGAAACAGATGTTAGAATTAGTAGATGAGGACATTAAAATGGTAATTATAACTGTATTCCAAATGTTCAAAAAGTTAAGTAGAGACGTGTGAGATATAAAACAGACCCAAATTGAACTTCTAAAAATGAAAACTATAATGTATGACATAAAAATACACTGGATAAGAATAATGGAAGATTAGACATTGTAGGATAAAAGATTAGTGAACCTGAACACCCGCTAATAAAAATTATCCAAATGAAACACAGAGAGAAAAGATATTTAAAAAAGAACATCATTCAGCTGTGAGAGAACTTCAAAGACTTAATACATGTGTAATTGGAGTCATGTGAAGGAGGGGAAGAGGCAGAAAAATATTAGAAGAAGTAATGGCCACAAATTTTCCAGATTTGGTGAAAAGTATAAAACCATAGTTCTAATAATTTCAACAAACCCCAGGTACGAGAAATATGAACAAACTGTACCAATATATATTATAATAAAATTGCTCAAAACTAGTGATAAACATCGTAAAAGCAACCAAAGGAAAAAGACATGTTATGAACAGAGGAACAAATATAAGGATAAGAGTAATTTTGGGGGGTCCGAAACAATGCAAATAAGAAGATAATCAACATCTGTAAGGTACTGAATGAAAAAAAAAGCAAATAAAAAATTTGTCAGCCTCATATTTTATACCCAGTGAAACTGTCTTTCAAAAATGAAGGTGAAATATCCAGGAGTTTGAGACCAGCATGAGCAACATAGGGAGACCTCATCTCTACCAAAAAAAAAAAAAAGAGCTGGGTATAGTGGTGTGTGCCTGCCTGTAGTCTCAGCCACTTGGGTGGCCGGGGTAGGGGGATTACTTAAACCTGGGAAGTTGAGGCTGCAGTAAGCTCTGTTTGTGCTGTGCCACTGCACTCCAGCCTGGGTGACAGAGTGAATGTTTCAAAAAAAAAAAAAAAAAAAGAAGGTGAAATAAAGACTTTTAGCAGAAGACCTGCACTACAAGAGATGCTAAAGACGGTCCTTCAGGCAGAGGAAAAATGATACCAGATGGAAATATGTAGCTACGCAATGAAATGGAGAACACTGAAATGGTAATGACATGGTTATACATATATATAGAATTTTTTTTAACTTTTATTTTAAGTTCGGGGTACAAGTGCTGGTTTGTTACATAGGTAAACTTGTGTCATAGGGGTTTGTTGTACAGATTATTTCATCATCCAGGTATTAAGCCTAGTACCCATTAGTTGTTTTTCTTGATCCTCTCCCTTGTCCCATCCTCCCCTCTCTAAAAGGCCCCAGTGTGTGTTGTTCCCCTCTATGTGTCCATGTGTTCTCATCATTTAGTTCCCACTTGTAAGTGAGAACATGTGGTATTTGGTTTTCTGTTCCTGGGAGTTTTTTTATTACTTAAATTTCTCTAAAAGATAATTTACTATTTAAACAAAAATAATAACAATTGAGAGTGGAGGTTATAACATAAGTGAAATTACTATAATAGCACAAAAGACAGGAGGAGAGAAATGGAAGATACTGTTATGACATTTTTATACTATACATGAAGTGACATAATATTACTTAAGGCAGATTGTGATAAATTAATAGTATATATTGTAAATCTGTAATGAACTACTAAAATAACAAAACAAAGAGTAATAGCTAAAAGACAAAATGAAATTGAAGAAATATTCAATTATTCCAAAAGGAGTTTAAAAAATAGAGAGAGAAAAGGGAGAGCACAGAATATATGGGACAAATAAAAAGCAAACAGCAAAATGATAGATTTAAATCTGATAATATCAACACTCACACTAAATATAAAATAGTCTGAACAGCACAATAAAAATGCAGAGATTATCACATTGAATTTAAAAAGCAAAACCTGACTGTATGCTTCCTACAAGAAATGCATTTCATAAATAAAGATACAAATACATTAAAAGTAAAATGATGAAAACTATGATGCTAACACTAATCAAAAGAAATCTGAAGTGGCTATGTTAATATTAGATAAAGCAGATTTCAGAATAAAGAATATTATAAGGGATAAGATCATCCCACAAGGGATAAAGGTCATTCCATAATGATAAAGGGGTCAGTTTACTAAGAGGAACATAAGAGTTTGTGAACCTAATAAGAGAGCTTCACATTACATGAAGCAAAAGTAATATAATGCAAGGATAAATAGACACATACATATTTAAAGTTGGAGATTTCAATATTATTCTCTCAATAATTAATAGAATAAGTAGACAGAAAATCATTAAGGATATAGAAGATGTGAAAAACACTGATAAACTTGATCTATTTGACATTTATAGAACAGTTCACCCAACGACAGTAGAATACATTCATTTTAAATGTACATGGAACATTTACCAATATAGACAATATTTGGTGCCATAAAACAAGTTTCAATAACATTAATAGGATTCAAGCCATACACAATATGTTTTCTGACCACAATAGAATTAAAATGGAAATCAAAGACAAATATCTCTCGAAAACTTCCAAATATTTGGAAGAAGAAAACAAGGAAACAAGAAAATAAGTTCTAATAACTGTTATTTAGTTACCAAATATTTGGAAGAAGAAAACAAGGAAAATTAGAAAGTATTTTGAACTGAATGAAAATGGACACATAACATATCTAAATTTGGTGTATGATATTATATTAAAGCAGTATTTAGGGGACCCTTTATGGCATTAAATTCCTATACTAGAAAAAAAAAGTTTTAAATTAATGACCTAAGCATCCACCCTAATAAGAAAAGGAAAGCAGCAGAGCGCAGTGGCTCACGCCTGTAATCCCAGGACTTTGGGAGGCTGAGGTGGGCAGATCATTAGGTCAGGAGATTGAGACCATCCTGGCTAACACGGTGAAGCCCTGTTTCTACTAAAAATACAAAAACAAAATTAGCTGGGCGTGGTGGCGGGAGCCTGTAGTCCCAGCTACTCGGGAGGCTTAGGCAGGAGAATGGCATGAACCTGAGAGGCGGAGCTTGCAGTGAGCTGAGATCGTGCCACTGCACTCCAGCCTGGACAACAGAGCGAGACTCTGTCTAAAAAAAAAAAAAAAAAAGTAAATTAAACCCAAAGTAAGTGGTAAAGAGGAAATAATAAAGATCCAAGCAGAAATCAATGAAGTTAAAAACAGGAAAATAAAGAAAAATTGTTGTAACAAAAAGTGGTACTTTGAGATCAACAAAATTGATGAAACTCCATCCATGAGTGTGGTTCTCCATCATTTAGCTCCCAAAGAGAGAAGATACAAATTACTAATGCCAGGAATTGGGAGGTGAATTCACCATAGATTCTACACATATAAAAAGAATATGATACTATCATAAAAACCTTTATGACAATACATTTAGTGACTTTGACAAAATGGACCCATTCCTTGAATGACATATATTACCAAAGCTGACTCCTGAAGAAATAAATAACTTGAATAGTTCTACATCTATTTTAAAAATTGAGTTTGTAGTTAAAAACTTATCCATACAGAAAACTCCAGGACCAGATGGCTTCATGAAATATTTAAGGATAAAATAAAACTAACTCTATAGAAAACTCTCCCAGAAAATGAAAGAGCAGGGAATACTTTCCAACTCATTCTATGAGACTAGCATTATACTGATAACAAAGCCAGAAAAAAATATTATAAGAAAAGAAAACTATAGACTAATATTCCTCCCTCATAGAAGTAAATGAAAAAATTCTGAAAAAAATGTTAGCAAATCAAATCCAATAATACATAAAATGGATAATACAACATAACCAAGTGAAATTTATCTCAGGAAGGAAGGTTGGCCTAACATTTGAAAATAAATCAATTTAATTTACCATACTAACAAACTAAAAAAGGAAAACCATATTATCATCTCAATGGATATCAAAAAGCACTTGACAAAATCGAACACCTATTTATAATAATTCTCAGCAAACTTTGAGTAGAACTTCCTCAACCTAATAAAGAGCAGCTACAAAAAGTCTATAACTAACAAAAACTTAATGGTAAAATAATGGAAAGCTTTCCCCTTAAGATATAGAACACTGCAAGGATGTCCACTCTCACCTCTTCTATCCAACATTGATTTAGCTAAAGCAATTAGAAAAAAAAGAAAAAAAGGCAATTAAGATTGAAACAGAAGAATTAAAACTGACTTTATCTACAACCAATATGATTTGTCTATTCACAACCAATATGAATATCTATGTAGAAAATCTGATGGAATCTACAAAAAGGGCCAGTGAGTTTAGTAAGATTATGGGATGTAAGATCAATATACAAAAATCAGTTTCATTCTTATATACTACCTACGAATAATCAGAAATTGAAATAAAAATTACCACTTAAAATAGCATCAATGATACAAAATACTTAGGGATAAACTGGAGAAAAGATGTAAAGGACCTCTACAGTAAAAACTATAAAACACTGCTGAGAGAAAATAAAAAGATCTAAATAAACAGAGATATACCACATTCACAGGGCAAGGATTTAATATTGCTAAGGTGTGAATTCTCCCCAAATTGTTTTGTAGATTCAGTACATTACCAGTCAAGATTCCAGGAGGCTTTTGAGTAGAAATTAACAAGTTGATTCTAAAACTCATATGAAAATGCAAAAGATCTAGTATTGCTAAACCAACTTTGACAAAAGAAGAATAAATTAGGAAGACTTACACTACCTGATTTCAAGATTTATTATACAGCATAGTAATCAAGACACAGTGGTGTTGGCATCAAGATAAATAGACCAATGGAACAGAACAGAGAGTCTAGAAATAGTCCTGTACATATATAGAAAACTGATTTTCTTTTTTCTTTCTTTTTTTTTGCTGGGCACAATGGCTCATGTCTGTAATTCCAGTGCTTTGAAAGGCCAAGGCAGGAGGATCACTTGAGGCCAGGGGTTCAAGAGCAGCCTGGGAAACAGAGAGAGACCCCATCTCTACAAAAATTTTAGAAAATTAGCCAGGCATGGTGTTGCATACCTGTAGTCCTAGCTACTTGGGAGGCTGAGTCAGGAAAATTGCTTGAGCCCAAGGGTTCAAGATTACCATGCCACTACACTCTAACCTGGGTGACAGAGTGAGATCCTGTCTCCAAAAGAAAAATAAAACCTGATTTTTGACAAAGGTGCAAAGGCAGTTACGTGGAGAAGTGATAGTCTTTTCAATCAGTGGTACTGGAACAACTGGACACCCTTGCGCAAAAAATAAATTTTAATCCCTACCATACAACATATACAAAAAATGACTCAAAATGTATCGTAGACCTAAATGTAAAGCTTAAAACTATAAAACTTATAAAATAAAACATTGGAGAAAACCTTTTGCAACCTTCTGTTTGGTAAAGTTTTTTTAGATACCAAAGTGCAATCCATAAAAGAAAAAGTTGGTAAATTGGACTTCATCAAAATATAAAATATCTACTTTTCCAAAGATACAGTTAAGAGCATGAAAAGACAACCCACATAGACTAAGAGAAAATTTGTGCAAATAATATATTCTATAAGAGACTTGTAACTAGAATTTATGAAGAAGTTGTAGTTTGGCAGTAAAAAGACAACACAAATTTAAGATGATGGACAAAATCATGACGGACATGATAATCAAAAAATGTCTATTCAAATAGACCGTTTTCCCCAGAGGATATATGAATGGCTTATAAGCACACGAAAAGATGCTCATCAGTATTAGCCATCAGGGAAATGGAAACCAAAACCCCACTGAGATACCAGTTTACGCCCACTACGATGGCCACAATCAAAATGATGGGCAATAGCAAATGTTAGCAAGGATGTGGAAAAATTAGAATCCTCATACGTTGCTGGTTGAAATGTAAAATGGTACAGACACTTTGGAAAACAGTCTAGTAGTTCCTCAAAAGGTTAAATATTACTATATGAAATACCAATTCCACTCCTAGGTATATACTAAAGAGAAATGAAAACATATGTCTACACAAAAACTTGCACAGAAATAGCTGCATTATTAATAATAGCCAAAAGGTGGAAAAAAGTCCAATGTCCATTGACTGATAAATGGGTAAACAAAATGTGATATATCCATACAATGGAATATTATTCATTCATAAAAAGAATGAAGTACTGACACATACTACAATATGGATGAACTCTGAAAACTTTATGCTAAGTGAAAGAAGCCAGTTGTAATAGGTCACATATAGCATGATTCCATGAATGTGAAATGTCCAGAATAGACAAATCAATAGAGACAGAAAGCAGATTAGTGGTTGTCAGGGGCTGGGGGAGATGAGATGGAGAGTGACTATTTAATGGATACAGGGTTTCCATTTGAAGTGATGAAAATGTTGTGGAATTAGATAGTAGTGATGGTTGCACAATTCTGTGAATACACTAAAATCACTGAGTTGTACACTTTTAAAGAATAGAGAATTTTTAAAGGGTGAATTTTATGGTATGCAAACTAAATCTCACTAAAGCTGTTATTTAAAATAGAAAAAATGACTCTGTTCTTTCTATTTTTGATTAGCCCTTTGGACCTTTTCTTTCTTGGTTTTTCATAGAATCTTTAGACGATGGAAATGGGAAGTAAGAGGGAGAGTAAAATCCCAATCTCACTGTGAGGAGTGACCCTGTGGAGTGGACATGTGGTGTTTCATTTATTTATTTTTATCTGTAAAAGAGAGCTTTTATTAAAACAAGGAGCCTGAGGTACAGCTCATTAGAGTGGATTCAGCTGTGGGAAATGCAAATGCATTGACAACTCAAGGCTTCAGCTCCTGCTAAACTCAAACTGGCTGGACAGTGTAAGCTGTGTGTCCAGGTGAAAGCAGCTTTGGCTCTTGGCTGGGGGAGTGGGAGGGACCTTAGAGCCATGTTTCTCTGTGCGTTTACTCAGCTTGTCCATCTCTGAATCAAAGCACACAAGTCTCTTGAAAAACCTAAGAGGTTTTTCATTTCAGGACAGGGGTGGGCAAACTGTGTAGCAGAGAGTGAGTGGTAGACTTGGGTTAGAGTCCCTGCTCTGCCACTTGTGAGTTGGGTAACCTTAGGAAATTTACAAGCCTCAGTTTTCTCATCTGCAAAATAGGAATAACACATTTGCAAAGTTGTCTACAGGTTGCCCCAGGAAATGTATGTGAAAGTGCTTGACAGTGCTTGTTGGTTGCATTTGTATCTGAAACTTCTGGTAGAATCATTATTGTAACATCCCTAAATAGCAAGTTTAAATTGGTATAAACCATTAATGTCCCTAAACAGATGGCACATGCCAGAGGAGGATGTCAATAGTGACGTGGGCACCATTTACAACAGTAAGAATGTATTGCACATGCACTGCAGAGCAGGCTTTTCTGGCACATTCTCTCATTTAATCCTTGCAACAACCCTATGAGGTAGGTCCTGTTAGTTTCCCTTTATACGAATAAAGAAATTGAGACTCAAAGAGCTTAGATGATGTAACTTACCATGCTACAGAATAATGGAAGGATAGAAATTGCCAAGTGTTTGAGCAGGAGGCAGAAGACAGCAGTGGTTAAGTGCTTGGCCTGACTGAATCCAAGCTCCAGCACACTATCTGTGTGACCTGGGGCAACATGCCTCTCTCTGTGTGTCAGTTGTCTCATATCTGAAAAGGGATAACAACAATACCCACCTCGGTGGGTGCTATAAGGATGAAATGAGTCAATATTCTTAAGACATAGAGAATATTGTCTGGCCCTGGCACAGAATGTTAGCTTTGATTAATAATTCACTACAAAATAATGTAATTGTTAGTGAATCATCAATCTAAAATGTTAGGTTGTTGAAATTGACATTATCTACCAGATGATACATCTATGTTTGCTCACTATTTAGCAGTTGCTCTTTATTGGGATTTGTTTTGGATGTTGGCATATTTTATAACAACTTCCTAGGTCACCAAAAATTGCTTCATCCTCAGAGCATAGGCTAGTCACTCCCATCTAGGTCAAACCCTCTTCATGTCACCTCTGTAGAATCTGGGGCCCAGAGAGTCCAAAGAACCTGCATTACGTGACATATCAAATGTGTGACAAAGCTCAGACTGGAATCCAAGTCTCCATTAGCCTAAGCCCATTTGAGAGCCAGGAGCCAGGTCTAGGACTGGGAGGGATCTGAGGATTGTCAGACTGCAGTGAGTTTCTCCCAGGAGTTGGTGAAGACTGTGAGACATTTTCCCAAGAAAGATGCATGATGTTTGCCTTGGTTCTTTGGCAATCTCACAGTAGGAAATCTTCTCATGGCACTTCTGAGAATATTTTCACACAAGGACAGAGATAGTAAATATCTGACCGATAGAGCAAAAGGGGGACAATAAATCCCTTTTGGCACATGTTCATTGATGAGAACGATGCTTTATAAGTATTGCAATTGTACAGATGCATCATGGCATGCTGAGGGCTGGGTAATGTGAACAGAGTGAGGAGTCCCATCTTTGGAATGCCACTGTTCCTCAGGGGCCATGGAGGTAGGAAAATGTTGTTTTGCTTCCCTCCCCAGGAATTCTGTTTCAACACACAAGGTTGCTGCCAACCTGCACCCTTCACTTTCTTTCCCTCTCTGGGCTTCAGCTCCTCTGCCTTGACCTGGGCCCAGTGACTTGGGCCCTGACTCCTACCAGACCTGGCGGCTAGGACCAGGGAACCAGTGAAGGATGCTTTTGGATTCTGAGCCTGGGATGAAGCCGGCCACTCTGATAGGGCTGCTCTGAGTTCACATTCCACTTTATCTGCCAGAAGGCCAATATCTTCTTGGTGTGACAGGCTGAGGATTTGACAGTGAAGGGATCACAGGTCCATGAAGGTGTGGTCTCCCCAGTGCCAGCTCTCTGGGCCTCCTGCAAGTTGGGCTCCATTTTCTAGCACCACACTGCTGCCTTCTCTAGGGAAGGACCAGGAGAAAAGGGCCTAGTCTTAGAGCAAGAGCATTTGGGTTCCAGCTCAGGTGCCACTGTGGACCTTGGGTGAGTCACAGCCTGCCCCTTCCCAGGGCCTCAGCCAACCATCTGCAAAGCAAAGGGGGTGGGGGGAACAAAAGAGCCCCAACAATCCTAGAAAGTGAGAGCAGCAAAAAATCTTAGCAGTCATGGTACTTGTCATTAAAAGATGATGAAATTGAGGCTCAGAGAGGTGAGAGACCTACCCAAGGTAATTCAGGGTATTAGTTGCTGAGTGGGACCTGGGCTCTGGATTCTGTCTTGGCCTCCAGGCCAACCACAGCAGTCTGCACTGCCTCTAAGGTCTCTTCCCATTGGAAACCCTGAGGACTCATGTGTGCCTGCTCTGTCCTGTGGGGAGGCCTTCCTTTGGAGCAATGGCCTCCAGCTGACCTGGACAGGGCCACTGTATAGGCGGAGTCATCTCCTCAGGAGCAACTCTCCAGGGCTATCTTCACTGTGTCCTGGAAGTAGACTGGCTGGGACTCAGAGTCATTCATATTAAACTCTCCAGGCTTTACCCAGACCAGGGCTTGAGCCAAGCAGAGAGTGGCAGTGGATTTTTTCCACCTCCTTTCTCTTTGTATAGATACACCCACTTCAGCCAAGACATGCACGTTTGACTTCTGAGGTTGGCTGGCCCCTCCTCTCAGCTTGCTTGCTCTCCTCCAGTCAGTCTCCTCTTGGTTGTGCCACCCCACCCCCACCTCGCCACCTACCTGGGTTCCTCCTGGTCCTTCAGGAGATGCAGGCAGGCTGTGCTGGCACCAGCTGGGGTTCCAAGGGGGCAGGGGCCCCAAGCAGGAACTTGGGTCCTAGGGCAAAGCTGAAACCATAGCTGCCTGAGCAGATATCACAGCAAAGAAAGCAGCATGGTGTGGGGAAGCCATAGCTGTAGGGACTGGGCCACCTGAGTAACCTGGGGCAGCACACAAGGCAGGTGGTCAGAGGCAATCTGGATCCACAGGTAGCTGCACTCCACAAGAATGTGTGGGGATGCCTCTATGTGGGGATGAAGGCTGCATCTACATGATATGAGGCTCTTCTAGTGGATGCAGGCTGCATCTACATGGAATCTGGCTCCCTAAAGAGATACAGACAACATCCATGCAACACAATACTTCCCAAGGAAAAGAGGGCTGTGCCTCCATAGGACAAAACTGCAAAGAGATGCGTGCTGTGTCTGTCAAGTCCAGCCCTGCAGGCAGAAGCAGACTGCACGTACAGAGCCCCGATCTGCCACAAGAGACAGACAGTAAAAGTGGAGGACAGTACCCAGCCAGGAGATGCGGGCAGCACCAACATGGGGACTATGGGTCTTCCCAGTGATGCACACTGCCACTGCGTGGATCACAGCTCTGCAGAAAAATGATGGCAGTTCCCTGGAGGCAGAGGTTGCACTAGTCGTGAATGTGGCTCTTCAAGACCCCCCTCCATGGATCCATGTGGTGCACAGCTCTTCATGGTGGTGCTGGCTAGGTCAGGATCAAGTGAAATTTCATAAGGCAATACAGGCATATCTGTGCAAGGAGGCTCAGTGGAGAGGTGCAGACAACATCGATACAAGATGAGTCTCGGCAGGCTTCTGCAGGCCATGGCCACACAGGAGGTGACTTTATACCCAGATACAAACTGTCTCTACAAGGAACACAGTTCAGTCAGCAGGCTCAAGCCTCATCTACACAGCACAGACTCCACAAGAGGACATTGGCTGTGTCAACAGCTGCCCTGCAACTGGCCACAAACTGTCTACATGAGCAAAAACTCTGTGTGTCATCACAGGCTGTGTCTGCACAGAATCAAACTCTGGCTGCCCAGGACAAGGCGGGACATTCCCAAGACGAAGCTGCACCTGCCCAAAATGAGGCTGTGTCTACCCAAGATGAGGTTTTATCTGCCATCAAGAAGGTTGTGTGCGCACAGAAGGAGGCTATGTTTACTTAGATTGAGTTTGCATCTGCAGATAACCAGGCAGCATCTACACGGAACCACATAGCTTATACACAAAATGAGGCTTCTCAAGGAACTTCCACGTGTATCCACACAGGACAAGCTCCTGTCTGTGGAAATGCATCAGGCTATCCTATGGAGATGCAGCCCACATCTATAGTGTGCACGGCTCTGGCAGGCACCACCACCTGGATCAGCTCAGAAAGGCCCTCTGTGCCTAATTACAGCCAGTACAGGGATGAGCCAGGACTGCTAGTGGATACGCAGTCTGTGTCTACATGGAGTGGAGTGCCTCACTGGACCAGCATGGAGTAATGCTTTGCAAGTAGATTCCAACTGTTTATTGAAGAACTGGGGCTCTACCTGCCAGTGTTGCCTGCCTCTACAGCCAGCACCCAGAGAAGTGGAGAACCAGCCACTGCAGGAGAAAACTGGTTGCACCTAACTGGGGATCTTTGTGGAGAGTCATCATATGTCCACACCAAGTGAAGCTCCTCATGGAACTGCAGTCCGGTGAGTGAAACAGAAAGAGCTGCTGCAAGGGGTTGCTGGTTGCTTCCACTTGATCCAAGGACCAGATGCAGGCTGAACCTACACATTGACTGAGTACAGCAACTCAAGGAAACACAGCCTGGGTTGGCGAAGCAGGCGTAGATGGTGCAAGAGTTTGCTGGCTGATTTCACATGAAGCAGAGCACTAGCTGGAGGCTCAGCCCATGTCTACTTTGAGCCTAGCTCAGCAAGGAGCTGAATCTGGGCTCAGTGGGCCTCTACCAGGGGCACAGGCTGTATCTTAATGGAGCAGAGGTCTATGTGCAGGACCAACCTGCCTCCAGGCCCACCATAGTGCTGCTAAGAAACAACCCAACAAACTTCCCTGTGGGGCTGTTGTCAGTGCCTCACTAGAGCATAGCTTCAAGCACCAGCACAGAATGCACCTACACGCAGTGCAGCTGGGCCACTCTTGAGCCCTGCTCCCTTGCACCCCCAGCCACAGGTAGTTAGAAGAGCACTGCCAGTGTGTGCAGCCTTGCCCACTAAGTGCGAGTTTGCTGTGCTCTCCTTCTCTCCACCAATGCCCACAGGGCTGTCTCCAAGGCACCTGACTGTCCCCAAGACACTATGCAGGTCCTGTCTGCTGGGTTTCAGAAGCCTGGCATTTCTAGATTTGGACAGAGTCCCACATATACACCAGGGTATAGAGCTGAATCCCTTGTGCAAACCCATCTGCAGGTCTTAATCTGTAAAGTCTTCCTAATAAATCTGAAAAACTGCCAGTCCTTGGTTCTGTTTCTGTCTGGTTGGGAGATTGTGGATTCATAGCCATATGGGGAGGAGCTGACTGTGTGGGGCCTCAAATCCTGGGCAGCGTCTGAACAGGGATAGGAAGGATGACGATGGCAGTGTTCCCAGGAGAAGGCACTCCATGAAGCAAGGCCTGGGGACAGGACAGCATGGACTATTTGAGGGAAACAGCAAGGTATGCATATTTTCTGAACTGTGGTTGGTTGCTGTCTCCTGGGCCTCCTCAGCATGTTGTATGTTGCTTCATCAGCATTTGTCTCCCTGGTTTCAATTGCCAGCTCCTCTTCTGTTGCTCTGTTCTCAAAGGTCAGATCTCTGCACAGGGTTGCCCCAGCCCTCTCATTACACACCCCCCAGCAATCCCAGCAAGACCCAGGGTTTCAAGTAGGTACCATCTACAGTGAATCATCTGCAATGATGGAAATACTTCATATCTCCATGCCCAGTACAGCAGCCAGGAGCCATGTGATATCCATTGAGCTACTGCATATATAATTAGTGTGACTGAGGAGCTGAATTTTAAATTGTAATTAATTTATGTTTTAAAATCTCTTTCCTTTTTAAACATTTAAGTATTTATTTATTTAGAAACAGGATCTCTGTCTGTTGCCCAGGCTGGCCTTGAACTCTTGGGCTCAGGCAATCCTCTCACCTCAGCCTCCCAAGTAGCTGGGACTAAAGGCATGTGCCACTGCACCCAGGTAATTGTAATTAATTTAAACTTCTGTCTTTTCTATGTTTAATTACAAAATATACAGAACACAACATTTGCCATTTTAACTATTTTTAAGTGTACAATTCAGTGGCATTAATTACACTCAGGGTAATTAATGTGCAACCACCACCACTATTTCCAAAACTTTTCATCACCCCAAACAGAAACTTTGTACTCTGCTTTTTAAAATTAAAATTAATTTAAATTTAAATAGCAATGTGGCTAGATGTCACCATATTGAACAACACAAGTTTAGTATTCAATAACCTTCAAATCAGTATCTCCACCCTAGACCCACCCTCTGCCCTGAGTCCCAGTCCTGGATGCCCAACTGTCTAGTGGGCACCATTCCACCTGAGTGCCCTACTAGCACCTAAAACTCTATCTTTCCAAAATCAAACTCATTGTCCCCACCCCTACATTCCTATACTGCTCCCTCTGGGTTCCCTGTCTTACAAAATGACACCACCGGCCACCCAATGGCCAGAGTCAGAAAGCTATGAGTCATCTCAGGTGCCTCCCATTTACTTTGCTTACACAGCAAATTATTTTCAAGCTCTGCGGACTCTGCCTCCTTGACTTATCTCAAGTTGGCCCCATCTTCTCCTTCCCTATTGCCATTCCTCAGGCCTCGATCCCTACTCCACACGAAGTCTCCTCCCATCCCTTTACCTCCCATCCCTTTATCACCATGCCTCTGTCCCTCAACACTGGAGGATTGGCAGAGCAGCTAGGTTTTGTTATTCAGGTGCTGCCCAACCTCCACCCTACCCCCAGTGCAAGAGCTCAGCTCTCTGGGCAGACCAAGACCTTATCAAGTTAGGGAAAACCAGAACAAAAAAGATGAGGAGGTTATCCTGGCTTCTGGGAGAGAGCCCAAGGACAGCCAGGAAGCAGTGGGAGCAATCTCCCTACACGAGGGACCCCACAGATTGGGATTCAAATCCTAAGTCTGTGGCTAAAAAGATGCCTCAGTTTCCTCAACTGTAGGATGGAAATAATTATTTTCCACCCTTTACTGTGCTGGGAGGATTAAAAGAAGCAATGGAGGGAGAGGGGTCTGACATGTCAAAGGTACCAGGTCAGCTTCTTTAGGGGCAGAAGTTACTGGTCCCAGCTCACAGAGGAGGCAAGTGGATGGGGAATGTTATGGCAGGATCTTGGAGGTCATTCCAAGACAGAGAGGAGCAAATGCCCTCCTAGAAAAGTGGCCAAGTGAGGTCACTTACAACTTCATTTTCAGAGTTGCCTTGCCAAGTCCCCAGTGTTCCCTGAGCAATGCCAGCTTGGCTGATGGGCAAGCTCTCCCAGTAGGGAGGTTTCTGTCTCTGGGCCTTTGGTACTCTTGATCCTGGGGAGTTGAAAGCGGAATTGGGTGCCTGCTGACAGTATGCTGCCTGCTGGGCCCTGGGTGTGCCCACATGGTGGCTGCTGAAGGACTGCTTTCTCCCAGTGTCTGGTGGTCATTCAGTCATTAAGAAGGGGTGAAAATTTTACTTGGAAAGAAATAGAGAAACTCTACTTTTGAGAAAGTGAGTCATCAGCACTAAAGGTCTAGCTGAATCTTCTGATAGCAGAGATAGCTTTTTTTTTTTCTGTTGGTTAATGATGTAGGCAGTGAGCATAGAGAGCATCACTTCTGCCTTGTTTAGTGAAAATTCAGCTATTCCCAAGGCCAGCTCTTCAGGGGGACTGCCCTTCCCTTTGAGGGTCATTGGACAGGACGCACAATAGGCATTCTTTCCTGGAGAAGGGTGGGGGCAGGACATGTGGCCTTCACTGAGATGGAATGCAGAGCCTCTCCCTGGCTAGGCTACAAGGACTCCTGTTTTGAAGACTCTGTCCTGGGCTAAAGTGAGCAGTAGTCAAAAGCCATACCTCAGAGCTGAGACCTGAACTGAGACTCTCCCAGAAAACACCTGGGGCCTGGCAAGGTATTTCTGCAAAGGAGTTGTAAGTGGCCTCATTTGGCCACTTTCCCAGGGGTCATGCAGCCAGGCAGCAGGGAGACATGACTAATGAACAAGCCCTAAATACAGGCTCCCAGGTTGGCCTGGCTGTGGGGCCCTTAGACATGACTTGTCATCATTTTACAGCAAGGGAAACTGAGGCTGTGAAAACAGAGACACCTTGTCCAGCATCATGGCACACTATAGCGCTCACTGCATCTCCCACATTGAATAAGGGTGTGGACCCTTCCTGGAGGGTTTGAAAGGAACTCTTCTCCAAGCCAGTGTCTAATTCCTACATAAACACCCAATCTCAACACAATTCTGCACACAAACTGCATATCTTTAATGTCTTCATCCTGAAGGTGCAGTGATCCTGGGCCCTGATGGGGCATGGGGACATAAATACATGTTTTGAAGCAGAATGCTTAGCCCTGCATAGAACTCTGGATCTTTCCAAATATTACTGTGCCTTCTGTGGGGGTAATGCAGCCCACAGGGCAGAGTTCCCTGTGACTTTCCACAGAAATCTTTGCTGACATAAAAATAGACTGCTCAGACATTTGAATGCAGAGTTCTCACTCTCCTTCTAAATTGGGGAAGTCACTCTAACAGAGTGTTAGATACATGGTCATGGAAAAAGGATGCAAGGGAGGAGGAACAGCAGGGGGCAGGAGGCCTGGCTCCTTCTCCAACTGTGATTCCAAGGCCTGGGCTTGGGTTTATGGCCTGGCAACTGGGCTGTTAATTACATGACCAATCAAAAGATACTCCCATGTAGGGGCATGCCCTGTGGAAACATGACTCTAGTAATAGAGCATTAAAGATTTTAGAAACCATAAATTTTAACCATCCACCCACCCCCATTTTATAAATAGACCAATTGAGGTTGAGAGATTCACGTAAGGGCAACACATATTTTCTGACCATCTTGACATTGACAGTCACAACTGAGTGTTCTTTCTCCTACAGAAACATTAAGGCTATCACTATACCAGTCCCTATATGCTTTCCTGATGAGTCAAGCAACACTCCCTACTCAGAGCTTTGTGTTCTGTCTGATTGCAAGCATACCTGGGATAAGCACTCCAAACACATGGGACTCATTCCCAGGGTCAAGATGCTCTCTTTGGTCTGTACTTCCTGGTAAGTGCATTTATAAACTTAATGAGTCAGAGTGCTCATTTCAAAGACTATGTGCTCATTTCAAACACCACCCAGGGCCTTGGCCTGCACTTGGGCAAAGTAGGCACTTGGTAAAATTAAGGCTGGTAGTGTCACATCCAAATCCTGAGCAAATCAGGCCGACTGTACCTGACAGGGAGAAGCCTGATTATATCCCTCAGGCCAGCATCCTGCAGGGATAGAAAAGTACTGGTAACTCTGCCTGCCCTTACCCTAGATGCACCTTAAGCCGTGAGGGGTCTGATGATCAGTTTATCTCCAAGAGAAGATGATTCTTGAGCTGGAGTTCACAATTTCTTCTCTTGTGAGGAAACAGCTCATCCTTCCCCAGGTGCAAGCCAGGACAGCACCTATGCTCTGATGGCAATGTCCCGCTGAAGAAGCCCATGTACACCTGCTGTCTGTCACTTGCCCAGAGCCCCTGTGGCAGCATCAGCTGCCAGCTTGGCCCTCCCTGCATGTCCCACTGCTTCAGCTCAGAAGACGTCTGTGTTTGGTGGGGGTTTGGAGAGGTGAGGGTCAGGAGACAGGAGGAGCACAGAAACTGGCTTCAAACAGCCAAAGGCCTTTCATGTGCAGAAAGAGGGAGGAGATTTTATCCGAGTGATATTTAGGGCCCCCTCGCTGGCTGATGGAAGCTGAAACCAGAGAGGCCTGTTTCTAATCACATATCTCAGAGAGAAGAGAATTTCTCATCATGGGGGTGAGGTCAAGGAAAGTCTGGATGACCATCTGTCAGGGAATGCCTGCCAAGGGTGGGAGGCCAAGGGCAGGGTGCTATGAGGCCTGTCCACTCTGGGATGCTAGGATTTCTCAGCTCCCCAGGCCACAGGCAGCCTTGTGGCCCACTGTCTTTTCTTGGCACTGTACCCCAGTATGAGGTGGGGTTTCCATGTACCTCTGCACGCCATCTTTCCCCAAGTCTGTCCACTGGCCTCCCCTGGCTCCCTGTGGGATGGCGGCTCTACCTGGATCCAGTATAAGGATGGGGATGGGAGTTTCTACTCCAGGCCCTCAGGGCACATAGTCTGGGCCTACCTTGTGACATGTAATAAGAACCAGAACCAGCTCTAAAGGACTCCATAAGCTTAAGGCAGCTTTGGGGTTCGCAGTCACAGTGGGAACTTTGGACACCATGGCTTTGAGAATATCAGATTGATATGGAGCCTGTGCCACACTGGGGACATGCTGGTAACTATACAGGCAAGCTGATGGTCTTGTGGACAGGTTTGTTAAACTATAGGGATGCCATCCTTCGTACTCCACTCTTCTCTGTCCTCTGAACTTTCTGGACAATCTCTTCTACTGAATCTCAGTTGTGTGCCCACCTCTCTAGCTGTGACTGCCGCTGCTCTCCGCATCACCTACCCCAAGATATTGACTGTCATGGGGGAAACCTACTTTCCTACTTTATGTCTTACTTTCTTTTCAAGTAGTACATTTTGGTTTTAGTACTCTGTTCACCAGAACTTACGTTCTCCTTTTTTCTTCTCTTGTCATCCTATGCTACCAGGGGATTGGACATGCCTTGGTACCCAGCCTGAACCAAGCATGAGATGCCTTGTTTCTCTGACATCCACCTTCTCATCCTCGAGTTTATGTATGACTCTAGCAGGCTGAATAATTGGCCTCCAAAGATGTCCCCATCCTAAGTCTCCAAACCTGTGAATATGTTACCTTATATAGCAAAGGTGAATCTGCAGGTGTGATTACGTTAAACATCTTAAAATAGGGAGATTATCCTGGCTTTTCTGGGTGGGCTCAGTGCAATCACAAGAATCCTTCAAAGGTTTAAAAGGGAGGCAGAAGAGTCAGAGAAGGAGATGTGATGATGGAAGCCGGGGTCAGAGTGATGCGGCACAAACTAACAAATGCAGTGGCTTCTAGAAGCTGGAAAAGGAAAGGGAACAGCTTCTCCTTGAGAGCTTCCAGAAAGAACACAATCTTGCTGACACCTTGATTTTAGCCCAGTGAAATTCATTTTGGACTTTGACCTCCAGAAGCGTAAGATAATAAATGCGTATTGTTTTAAGCCACTAAAGTGCATGGTAATTTTTTACCTACAGCAGTAGGAAACTGATACAGTTGCTAATGGTGTTTAAACAAGAACCAGAGACACAATCACCAGCTGTCACTGGCTGAAGCAATGTGTTATAGAGGACATGATGGGCAACCCTGAGTTTCGAGCTTAGCTCCCCCACTTCCTGGGAGGGGAACCTTTGGTCAAGTCACTTCACTTATCTAAGCCTCAGTTTTCTCATGTGTAAAAGGGCAATAATAGAATCACAATCCTAAGGTCTGTAGTTTATAGTATTGTACCATAACAAACCAATTATCTGTTTTTGATAATTGTGCCAAAGTTATATAAGTTTCTGTAACATTAAGGGAGCTGGACAAAGGTATATGTGAACGATTTGTCCTGTTTTTGCAACTTCTCTACGTCTACAATTATGTCAAATTTGTATTTATTTACTTATTTCAATTACTTGTAAATGCCTTAAGATTTTTAGACTCACAACCCTTAAGAGATATTGCCGGGACAACAGTTGAGTTCTTGGGACATTGCAGGTGCTCAATGAATGAACAGTAACCATTGTGGCTAGTACATGCTGCTGCTGTTGGATGACATGCTGCCTTCAGAAGCACTCTAGAAAAATCCTCAAAGAGGTACCTTCTTCACTGAGGACCCCAACAAAATCCCAAATGAACAGAGCAGGGAGGAAAGGATACAACATTGGATGAGATCCTTGGCAGGTTTGTGTTTCAATCGAAATAATTGGTATCAGATTAGGTAAAGGGAAAGATAGGTGCTCATGGGGCATCTCCTGAGGTGCGAGCTGTCTGGTCTGTTTTCCTGTTCGGGCAGTTAGGTGGTGTGCCAGGCCATGGGTAGGGTTAGCCATTGCACCAGTTGGGACAGCATAGCCCTCACTCCCAGTCACTGGTCCCTCTCAGGCTGCATCTTGGCAAGAGATGATCCTGCCAGTTGCTTTGAACATTTATAGTCAACAGACTCTTGTTTGCCTTTTCTTTCTTAATATAAGCAGTCTGTCATGCAGCTCTCAGGAACTGAAGGGATATGCGCTCTGTAACCAAGAGGCTTTACTTTTAAAAACTCAATTGTGGATTCAGGGCTCTTAAACTAGCAACAGACCAGCTCAGTCTAGACTTGAGCCTCCCAATCTAGAAATAACTCCATAGACCAGAAAGCAGTAAAAGCCTCCCAAGCAGTAGCCTTTTTTTTTTTTTTTTTTTAAATCTGGGGTCTGTCAGCACAGACACTGGATAGAAAAGGGTACCAGGTCTTGCAGTGTTTGAAAAGCTCAGCGTTAAGGCACTCCTTGCCCTCTTTCATTCAGCAGCTGCTAGCTGAGCGAGTGCACTCTGAGAAGAGGGGAGAGACCACTCTCACCTCCCCTGCACCCACCAGCCCCTCTCCAGGCTGCCTCCCCGTAGATGGTGGGCTCCTTAAGGACAAGGCCCAACCCTCAGCCCCTTCTCCTAGTTTTGGGCTCAGATTTGGACACAGGAAATGTTGGTGAAATGGTGGAGCAATCCAATGGTGGATGGTGGAGCAAGTAAGTGAGCCAGGGGCTGGGGGCTGAGGGAATGTTGGGCCCTGACCACCAGAGAAGCCAAATTCAGGAGTTCTTTCCAGAGCCCCCTTTCATTTATTGCATTAATAAGTGAGGATTCTGGAGTGAAATGAGACAGATTTCTGTGCATGACATGACTAATGTAGGGCTTTTTACTGTTGATCACAAAAATAGCCGGAACATGTGGAGCCCCCACCTAACCCCAGACATGGATGACATCATGCTGGCCTCTGTTGCTTTTTGGGGGGAAGTCACACTGTTATCAGCTGTTTTGACCATGCAGAGGAAAGGGTCCTTGGTGAACGCAGCAACCTATGTCTCCAAAGGTCTCAGCTCATCAGCTTGAACCGCGTCTGCTTCTTCCTGCCTGCCCTCATCCCAGAGGCTGCAGGCTCCACTGGCAAAGACAGAGCACTGGGCACTCTGCCAGCCTCCCCCAGTCCTGGATGGGGCCTCTGAGGGCAGTAGGGTGGCCTGTGATTCTTAGGAGCCATGCCATGGCCATCCCAGTGAAGAGAGGGAGCCCCATCCATCTACTGTTAGGGCAGAAGGGAAGAGGTACTCCTTGGGGTTCCTCTGAGCAGCCTGGTGCTCAGGTGCCTTTCCATAATGTATCTCCTAGCGTACCCTGCGTGCTGCTGCAAAGAAGAGGCAGGTGAAGAAGGGGGAAATGGGCAAGTGAGGACTATCTCAGACAGCCTCACCAAATGCTAGCTCCAGTGCAAAATCAATAGTTACATGGTGGGATCTCTGCTTTAAAAGACACTTGACTGTAATAAGGGATGTAAGGCTGCTGTTTCCCCCTCTTACCAAAGGGCTTAAAATGCACATGCTCTGCAACTTCCAATAGACCTGGCCAGGTTGAACATACTTTCCCAGATAAATCAATCAAAGGCAGCCATCTCCCAAGGTGAAAGGGAGGTATCAGACTAAACAATATTTATGGGGAAGACAGGAAGTGAGCTTGCTTCACGGGAGCTGATGGCAGCATGCACAGCAGGACCAGGGAGCTTGTCCCTGAGGTGAAGACCTGCCGCTACTATGGCAGCTTTCTGGTGACAAAGGGATAGCTTCATCCCAGATGCTGGACAATATGGTGCTGAACAATACCATCCCATACTTTCCATCATGGTTTCCATGCTCAATTCCTGCCCTCCTGAGCTGCAGCCTTGTGTCACCAAGGATAAAGCAGGGGCAAAAGTTCAGGAGAAAATGCCTGTAGCAAGACTCCTGCCTATCTGTAGACTATATGGGACTCACGAGGGGGTAAGGAGCACAGACTCAGAGCCATGTGGCCTGATTTCCAGACTCAGCCTAGTGCTGACAGGCTGGGTACCCTTGACAGCCATGCTGCTTTCTCTGGGCCACCTCTTTGTCTCTGTCAAGCAGAGATGCAGCCTCTGGTCAGCCCACCCGATGGTTGCCCCCAGAAGAGCTGTTGCTCAGAGTTCTCCTAGGTTTTCACTGGCCAGTGTTCTAGCATGGCAGACCTGGAAGGGCCTTCAGAGATCATTTTCCCCAATAGTTCCATTTTATAAAGGAGGAAACTGAGGCCTAGAGAAGGAAGGGGCTGATCTGAGGTGCCGCCAGCCTGGAAACTACTTCATTTCATTTCTCTTTATGTTTAAACTTTTACATTGAGATAATGGATTCACATGTAGTTGTAAGAAATAATACAGTGAGATGCCTTATACCCTTTACCTCCAATGGGACACACCCTATTTTTGAAAATGAGGCCAAGATGGGGGTGGAGTATGTATGTGTGCTAGGATAGGGGAGGAGAGAACTAGGGTAATAGAAATGGTATTGCTCATTCAAAGCCAGGTCTGATATGCTTTATCACAAGCTGAAACTGCAGAAAGATTCTCTCTATACCTTTTTGCTGTATTCAAGGCTATTAAGAAAGTGGATTCTGAGTGGCGCATTTTGCCTATTTATCCAGTTGGTTCCTCCTAGGACTCTTCCTATACTTACCCTATTCCCTGTCCCCACTTTCTTTCATTTGAAGAATAGGAGGCCCCATAAATGGAAGGTATCGGAAGGCTTGGTATCTGCTCTGCGTTGGAGGCTTCTCAGCAATACCTGAGCGGGCAGGCTGGCTTTCTGAGGAACCACCACCTTCCTTCTATGCTCCCTTCCTCTCTCAAAGCTCCACAGACCAGACGACAGCCCTTCCACTGCCCATCATTTATGAAAAAGGCAAAAAGACCAGCTCCTAATTGGCAGGCCTTGATGGTCAAGCTGGATCTTTATTTCTTCTCAAATTCTTAAACACCAGCAAATGGCTAGAATTCACTCTGACAGATAACATCACTTAAGAAGCATTTCTGGCTTAAAAAAATTAGCTTCAGTCCTCTTTTCCTTGGGCTGGACATGGGGAACCCTTTTATAGCCTCTCAAGTATCAACTGTATTTCGATTTGGTTCTCAGCCATGGGCAGTTCACTCCACCTAACTTTTGTATAACCACTGTCAGAAGCGGTATCCAAAAAGAGGCTCCAATTACTCTCTTAGTTTGTGTAAATGCTCCTCTAGTAAAGCTTTTTACTTTTCAGCTGCAGTGAAAGTTGAAGACAAACCCCAGAGCAAGACAAGATGGGCAAGAAAATTGAACCACTCGTGAAGACCATGCATGGGTGGGGACGGGGGTGGGTATTGCCACATTCACACACATATGGCACTTGAGAGAGAAGAATGACCTGCGCAGAATCAGGAGGTGTGGGAAGGATGCAGAAGCATATTTATAGCAGGAGTTCAGCCACATCCATTCCTCCTGGCGTGAACAGTCTAAGTGCTCTCCGATGAAACTTTTTCTGATGATGAAAATGTTTCAGATCTGTGTTGGCCAATATAGCAGGCATTAGCCATGTGTACCCATGGAGTGCTTGAAATGTGATGGTTAGTGCAACTGAGGAATTGGATTTTTAATTGCATTTAATTTTAATTTATGTCAAAATAGCCGGAAGTGGCTAGTAGCCACTAGCTACCATAGTGAGAGATTGCAGGTCTACATAATCCCAGAACAAACCTCTTGGAATTTGCCAACCTCTACCATGCACCCCATGACACCTCAGATCCCGCAATGGAAACTCCCTTTTTGAAATGTTGCTGGGTTGCTTTTTCTTGCTAAAAATTTGGTCAAACCCTAAGCACAGTTCCATTTTCAAGGTTGAGCAAAAGGCACACCCTAGCCTTGCCAAGCATCTCTTTTTGGGTGCTTGGGAGCCCAATGAGTGTGGTGCATACTTGTGACTGACTGGCAGGCTGCAGCAGGCACTTGGGGCCCAGCCCCAGGACCTGAAGGCATAGCATTGCTCTCAGATTCAGTCTCTGGTGACCTTCAGCTGCAATCTCTATGGCTTCTCCCAGTACGGCTGGGGAAGCCTTGCTCATTGCCTGGGAGGGGGATATGTGCATGGAATCAAGGGCAGGGAAGAGAAGAGGGGTGACAGGCTTTAGGCCTCTTGTAACCCAGCCCTGGGTCCCAAGGAGGAGGCTGAGAACTCTAATTCCCTTGAGAAGAGCTGAATGGTGAGATCAGATGATAGGGTCACAGGGAAGGCCCCCGGATCTCTAAAATTCAAGCAACTCCTGCAGGATGTACTGAGTGCCTGCTTGTGACACACAGGAGGTGTGAAGTGGTTACCCATGGAGCCCAGTGTCTGCAGCCTAGACCACTGGCATGGTCTAGCAAATACCTCTGCTCCCACTCAGGAAGAGGAGGCAGGTGAACAAGATAAGGCCTGCCTGTTTCCACCCCTTCCCAGAGCCCAGGCCAGCTGAGGTAGACCCCTAACTCCCACCCGCCTAACTTTGGCCTGGATCAGGCAAAGCCTGGGCGGAGTGCTAGAGCGTGAGTATGGGAACAAGAGAGAGGCCAGGAATGCTGGTATCCAGGGAATTTGAGCCCAGTGTGGTAGGGGGAGAAGCAAAGGGACAGTTGTTCCAAAGGGAGGGTTGGAGGTGGGCCCTAAGAAACAGAAGTGCGACCAAGTAGAAGAAAGAAGGGATCAAGAGTCAGACAGATCTAAGTACAGATACCCACTCTGTCATGTATTGGCTGTAGGTGTGCAGTTAACATTTCTGTGTCTCAGTTTCCTCACCTGTGAAATGGAATAATACTGTCCCTATATTATAGGACTGACATAGGGAAATGGCTATGTAAAAAGCATCTAGTCCATACTTTGATATATTATAGGGCCTTAATATAAACTAGAGTTTCACTGTAAAAGAAACGTACACTGCCCCAGGTGGCCATGGGGCTGGGAAGAAAAGGATGGTCTGGGCCAGGGCACAGCAGAGAGAAGTAGACAATGTCACCAAGGAGTCTCGAGTAGGCAAGGGGGAGCAGAGCACATCCTGAGAGCAGAGGCTGGGCACACAGTCTGCACACAGATCACAGAGGGCCTGGAAAGTTGCATCTGACTTTGGACTATAGCCTCTATGCCTTGGGGAGCCATGGAAGGATTTAAGCAAGGGAGTAACATGGTCTGAGTTGTGCTGGAACAATACGGACAGTGGAAAATCAGAAAGAGGTTTGAATGGCTTATTCTGCCAGGCTGCTTGGAAAGAAGTCCTGGGAAGTCACGGCCCTACAAAACTCCCAGGGAAGAGGAGCCAAGTGGAGCCTGCTTTTGTGGCAGTGTGGTCAGCTGAGGAGGGCGCTGGCATAGCCAAGCAACCCATTGGTGGAAAAGAAGCACCGGTGAGCTGCTTGTCCACTCACTGCTCACACCTACTAAGCACCGAAGGAAACTGGCCTGTAGCTCTCACTTCTACTGCAAGGTTTCTTGTTTGAAATTGATGACTGAGCAGTCTTTGCAAGCACCCAGTGTCAAAGGGGACCACAGGCATCTGACTCCTGTACAGGTGTTGGGCTGCTACCCTGGAGGCAAACTGAATGCTTTCTGTAGCCCTATTTCCTGTGGTATCTTTTCAGAGACTCTACCTTTTGGGGAGGCAACCATAGGGACCCATTCCTCAGAAGCACAGGCATAGGAAGAAGCAGAAGTGGTTCCAGACAACTGGGACTGGCACTAGAGGAAGAACCCAGAGGCAGGCAGGTACTCAGGGGAGCAAGGAAAAAGTTCAAGAATTGGGTCCCAGGCCTGGACTCTGCCTCCCTTCCTGCCTCATGTCCCATCTGAGGCTCCCTGTTTTTGCTGAGCACCCTAAACCTCTGGCTGCTAGGTTTCCACTTCCTGACTGGCAGGCTGATGGCCTGCCCTAGTGCCTCATGACTGGGACCCCATCTGACAACCATCTAAGTCCCATAAGCAAGTGATTTAGGATGGGTTTGAGAGCCTTGGCAAGTGTGCATGGAGTAGCCCATAGGAGGAGCTGAAAAGGTCTCAGCTTATGTGGCGGAGAGGGCTGGGAGCTAGGAAGCCCGACAGTGTTTGTGGCTCTAGAGGATACTGAGGATGAACCCAAAGGCCTTTAACCTCATTTCCTTCCAAAAAAAAAAAGGCCAACTTTTTTAGCAATGAGCACTCCTCCCAGGGACTCCCATTGGATAGCTAAAGTCAGGCCCTTCTGGGGAATTTTCTTCCCCGAACACTTCCGTCTGGGTGTAGGGACTATGGAGGCCAGCACTGGCCTCATAAAACAAGCCTGCAGGAGCTGGTATCCTCAGGAGACTTGACATGAATGCCCAGATGGAATAAGCTCCTATTCTTTGGTAGCAACACATGCTTTTATGGGCTGGGAGAGCCAAGACTTTTGATAGGTTGCTGGGGAATGGGCCTCACACAAATCTAGAATGTTCTAGTTGGTGCCAAGCTATTTTGTGATTTTGTCTTGTGATCAAATCATGCAGCCAAAATTATAAACCACATGCCAACTTTTAACATGAGTATCACTTTACCCTGGTAACAAATATGATCATTTAAAAAGTATAATAAATAACACATTTTTGTATCTGGTTTTGCATATTTCATAAGATACACACAGACTGAGAGCTTTTCAGAGATGAAGCAGAGCTAAGGGACCTGGAGGCTAACCTCTACATTCTGGGGATGGAAATGGGGAAGTTGAGTCCCAGAAAAAATGAAAATACAGGCAACACCACTTATGCATTTATATCGTACCTTATATTTGCAAAACATTTCACCATCACTTGAACTTTCACATGCACTGTGGGAGGCAGGATGTGCAGTGGATAAGAACAGGTAATCAGGAACCAGATCCCTGGAGCTGGAAAGTTACTTCTGCGAGCTGGGCCAAGTCTCTTAATCTCCCTGAGCACCGGTTTCCACCTCTGCAAAATGGGTTGTTGTGCAGGTTCAGTGAAATAATACATAGAACATGTTTAAAGCCATGACTGACATACAGCATGGTCTATAAAAGTATTGGATATAATTTTTAAAAATCTTATCAGGACCTATTCTTATCTTCCTGAAGTGGGAAGAGCAAGATTATTAGTTCATTTGACAGATCAAAAAACTGAGGCTTGGGGAGATTGTCTTAATTTTATAGAACTAGTCACTGGTAGAGTCAGGAATCAGTCCCAGACCTCTACACTCTATGCCTGGCGGCCCTTTCTGCCACACTGAGCACATCTTGTGAAGATCCTTCCTGCTTGCTTACCCACTTCGCCTATAAATAAGCTCAAGGAAACTTCTTTCTGTCAACCCAAATTGCAGTAAGAAAAACATAATTATACATACTTCTCTAAAGATCTGAGGTGGCTTATAGTAAAAACACAGAGGAAAAGTGGCAGTGGAACTAAACCTATAAGATAGAGTCAGAAACACTCAGAGAAAGGTGAGAGGTCATTTCACTAAGACCTGGGGGTGAGATCACTGGGACCAAAATACACTTGGCTCTGAGCTTCCTGGAAGCCAGAGCACGGGAACAATGGGGCCCAGATTCTGACTACCATTATTCATCGGGAAGTTTCTGGATCAAGAAGTGACCAGGGACAGCGGCAGAGGGTGGGGGTGGTGCTGCATCATTGCCAAAGGAAAGGGAGGCCCATGTACACCCAAATGGTCCACTGTGGAGATGCCACAGTCATGTAGACCCAGGCCTGCCCTGGAGACTTCACAGGCAGCTGAGTCACACCAGCTTCCCAGCAGGAACACTGTTTGGGGTAAGCATGTAACAGGCCAGGTCCAGCAGGGCTATAGCCAAGGAGCTGGAAAGTGCGCCTTCAGGAGACAGTTGGGCCACAGCAGCACAGTGAGCGGCGGTGACGAAGGGGTGGCTGTTGGTATCAGCAGAGAACAGAATGGAATCAGGTCCAGAGAATGCCAGGAGCTCCATCCTCGTGCAGGCAGATAAGTGTGTAGGGCTATAAGGCTTAGAATTTTCTGTCTCCTCACATGCCTCTGTCATCAGCTACCTAGACCCTGGATGGAGCCAAAGTTTCATTCATCTGTGCCAGGGCTAGGCCACAAGGGATAAAAACATCCTCAAGAGTTGGGAGAGTGGAGAAACCCTGATGACTTGGAAAGCAGAAACTTGGGTGTCCTTTAAAAATAGTGTTCCATCAAGACAAGCTGTTATGGGTTGAATTGCATCCCCCCTTCTACCAAATTGATATGTTGACATCCTAAATTCCAATACCTCAAAATACGGCTTTATTTGGAAATGGGTTCATTGACGATGTAATAAGTTAAGATGAGGTCATACTGGAGTGGTTTGGTCTCTAATCCAATATGACCAGTGTTCTTATTAGGAGAAATTTAGACATAGAGACACACTGGAGAGAATGTCATGTGAAGATGAAGGCAGACATCAGGTGATGCTTCACATCAGGGTGACAAGGAATGCCAAGCATGGTTGGGAAACCCAAAGATACAAGAGACACATGGAACAAGTTATCCCTCACAGCCCTCAGAAGAAATCAACCTTACCAATACCTTGATCTTGGACTCCGAGCCCAGAAGTGTGAGATCGTACATTTCTGTTATTTAAGTCACCACTCAGTTTGTTGTACTTTGTCACAGCAGCCCCAGCATACTAACACACACACACACACACACACACACACACATACGTGCACACCCCTATAGGTACAAAATCCCTTTTCAAGGTACAAAATCCCTATAGGTACAAAATCCTTTTTCAAGGCCTGCAACACAGGGGAGATACATTCCTGGAGAAGCAGGGCACAGCAGGGACTGCGTGTATGTAAAACATTAGTTGAGTCTATATCAAATTCCCATTTATATTTAATGCTGATACAGAGATGCATAATAAAAATAGCCCCCTACCTTTGTATAGTGTACTATAGACTCAAAAACACCTCCACATTCACAATATTGCATAAGCCCCATCAACATAGAGTGGTGAGTGGTACCATCCTGAGTTTGGATGATGCTGTAAAGGTGAAATGCTTTGTCTGAGGCTACACCACTAGAAGGCAAGGGGCAGTGTCATTTCCTCTCTGCCAGGCCAGTGTGTGAATATTCCTGTGCTCAGGTGTGGGTGTAGAGGTCACCCACACTTGCTTGAGGAGGACAGGGCTATTGCTTAAGAAAAAAGTAAGTGGACTTCTTAGCACTTCTCCCTTAGTGTCTTCCAAGACAGCATGATGGCATTCTGCCTACTTGAGCTGTGACCATTTTTGCCACCTTGGCTCATTATGACTTCATCTTTCTTTCCACTGACTCCAATTGTATTCCCAACTTAAGTCTGAGACAATCCTCTCTCCCACTGGGCAGCAGTTGACAGGAATCAAAGTTCTTTCACGTTCTTTATCCCATTTGCAACTCACCAAGTGCTAAGGAGGGAAGCAGGGCATGGAATGTTATCCAATTTGACCACTGAGGCAAAGAAAGGGGAGTGATTTTCCTGTCAGCACTGAGGTAGTTGGGGCCAGTGTTGGGACTTCAAATTTCAGTCTAGTTCAGTGTTATTTTTATAACAATGGATCTTGATTATTATGCACCTACTATAATCCAGGAACTGCCCTAGGTGTGTGAAGTACATTCTCATCGAACCCTTCTGTTTCCCATATGAGGAGGTAAGAGACTGAGATAAGGGAGGCAACATGCACAAAGTCAGAAAGTACGTAAGTGGTGAAGCTGGGATATAATTACAGGTCTGGCTGACTCTAGCTTGGCTTGACAATGCTGTCTCCTCTGCGTCACCTCCAGAGATAAAGATGTGAACAAGTGGCCAGGTTGACAGTATGCTCCCAGACCCCAGTGGATGCTTATGAGGAACGGCCCCAAATGCCCATCATCCAGATTGTAGTCCAGTAATCCATTCAGGAAGTCCCCTGGCTCAGGGCCCAGCTCCTGAGGGCTATTTAGAGACAGTCTCATTCCTTCCCCCTAACTCCTAAAACCCAAGAGCCAGCTCTCTTGGAGCCTGGTGAGCAGCAGCCACTCATGAATACTCCAGTGACACCTTCCCTCTTGCTCAGAGCTGGCCTGGAGCCCAACTGGTATAAACCACCATACTGCCCAGTGCAGGTGACAAATTTTTGCATGTGAGTCATCCTTGGAAACTTTTGGGGCTTGACATAAGAGGGTCTACAGAAGCAGCAGTCACTTGCCTGGAATGCCTACCTCTGCTCAGAGGGGCCTATAGAGCCAGTGATTGGGGGATGTCCAGTGGCCCCATCTGCTGGAGTGGGTGATGCAGCTCACCTGCCTGTGACACAAGAGCTTGGCCCTTAAGGATAGTTCAAGAGAAAGAGAAAAATCTTCCTAGAGAGAAATCATTTTCTCTAAGAATTGCAAGCTCTGGAGATTTGCAAGGGAACAGCACAGATGCTGGGGAAGAAGGCAGGTGCCAGGCTAAATAAAGAAATGTGAGCACATACACAGAGAACACGCTCCTTTGTTTCCACAGGGAGGCACAAATGTATATTAATGAGGATTCTGAATGCCAGGAAATCAAATAACAACATAAACATCACAGTAAACACCAAAGCCCCAGCGTTGGCTGAAATCACTTACTATAGAAGGGGCAGAGGACTTCTAACTGTGTGTCCTGCTCTGAAGCCTTCCAAAGCTTCACAAAAGACAACTTCTCTGCTTGTAGGACTGGGACTTGACACTCTCATAAATAAGAGAAGCTCCTGAGTTCAGCCGTTGATACTGGAGAGAAGCCCTAGGAAGCTACTGCATGTGCTCAAAGGCACAAGAACAAGGATATGGGCTAGGATTCATGTTGTAGGCAAGGAGCTCTGTATGAAGTCTGTGACAAATTGGTTTATTGGTCCCAAGAGGTATATAAACCTTCAGATGGGTAGGAGATGTGGTGAGAGAGGCAACTGGAGAAAAAACTTAAAGTGGACAACTTCTTCCCAAGATTCCCACACCACAAGATGAGGGATCTTAGTGCACGGCCTCGGAGGACATGGGTGTGAGTGTTTGCACCCCTCTAATCCTATGCCAGCTATTTCCTGCCAGCCATATTGGCATATATGGATGGGCCAGTTGCACCAATGCCACACAATCCTGCTTTGGGCTTATGGTGAATATCTATCCTTTTTTTGACTGCCCACTATCTTCACTCTTCCCAGGTTTGAGAAAGCTGAAAAAACACCAGTTACTCACTTTCCCAGCTTCTTTTTGAAGCTAGGACACAGTACGTGGCTGAGGCTCAGGCAGTTCAGTTTTGGGTCAGTGCTAATGATGAAGAGAAGCAGGGTCAGTAGAGAATATGGCACAGAATCTCATGTCCTGCAGCATCTATATCAGGGGACTCAGAGGCCAGTGATAGCAATGTTGGTGAACAAGCTACAGGGTCTACTGCTCAGTGGTGTAACAGAGCTGCTCTTATCAGACCTATTCGGTGATATGATTTTATCTGTAAATCTGGTCATATGGCAACTAAGCCTGATTCTTAAACCTCCCAGCAATTCTGTGAGCTACCCAGTACCCTTCCTAGAAACCTTTTTTTTTTTCTTTTCTTTTCTGATTTAACAATTCAGAGTTAGTTTCTGTTGCTTACAACTAGGACTCTGAGAGGACCCATAAATCCTTGTTGAGATTCTGGAATATATCTTTCCCTATTCTCTCCACAGCCCCCCAGCCATACTTTGAGGTTCAACATAATTCTTCTCTCCTAAGAAGCACAGACTAAATATTCCATTTATTCTAAAAGCATTTCCTGGGTATCTGTTGTGAGCCAGGTACTGTGCTACATGTTGAGGATGTAGAAATAAACTGGAATCTGTTTCTTTACTTAAAGATTTCCCATTATAGTGATAAATGAAGAATGAAAAAGAAATGTGATGAGGGTTATACTAGAGGCTAGATGAATCCCTGGCTCATGGTTGCCTGACCATGATGGGAAAATCAAGATGAAAAGTTGAGGCTTTCACTTTTGATAATGGGGGATTAGCCTTTCCACTAAAAATAGATGAAAATTCCAGTCAAAACATTAAAAATCATTCTCTCTAGAATGTCAAAGATCTGAAAAGATAAGGATTATGGGGGCACGATAGAAAAGAACACAGAATCAGAAAAGTGAGTGCAACATCTGGGACCTCCTTGGTCAAAGGTAATAGAAAACAAAAATTAGAATCAAATTAGCAGAAGATAGACTCAGTAACCTTGAAGATAAATTAATTTCACAACAGAAAAATACAATAACCAAAACAATAAACTCACTAGATAGGTATAACAACATAAAATACATAGTAAAATAAAGAATTAGTAAACTGGAAAATAGGTCAGAATAAAACAGCCAGAATATGCAAAAATAAACTAACAAGAAACATGGAAGAGAGAGTAAGGGGCATAGAGAATATAATATCTAATCAATGAATCAATATGTAATTGGCATAAGAGGAGAAGAGTAAGTGAGAGAGAAAACAGGAGCAGAAGAAATATTTTGAGAGCTAGTGGTTAAGGACTTTTTATAGTGATAAAAGGTATCAAACCGGAGATTCAAGAGGCCTGCAAACCTCAACAAGGATGAATTCAGAGAAAACTACACTGAGAGGCACATCACAGTAAAACTGCTGAAATAAAAGAGAAAATATCAAAAGCAGTTAGAATGAAATTACATAATGTTTGAGATTTACTTTGAAATGATGCAACAGTAGTGGAAGAAATTTATGGGGTTATAGATGAAAAATATGGTGAACTTCCACTTCCAGAAATAATAGATTAACAAGTGCCAGAGGAACCCCCCACTGCCCCGCCCGCACAGTAAACAACAAGGCAACTGCTTTCAGGCATTAGAAATTAGACACTAGGCTTTAGGCAACAGATAACACAAGACTGGAATCCCTGAGAGCAAGGGATGAAAACCACAGTCGCTCCAGTTCTCTGCATGGGGAAAATTTCCCAAGTGCGGTGAAGTGAGCTGGAATCTAAGCAGTGAATAGTGGTACTACTGAGGTTAAGACGCAGAGATCAGAGTTTGGAAAAGAAAAAAATGGTTATGATCTTTGGGATATGGTCCTGTAGATGGGAGAACTACAAATGGGAGGAAGCACCAAAAGTCCATGTCTTAGTTTGCTAGGGCTGCCATAACAAACTACCAAAACCTGGGTGGCTTCAACAACTGAAATTTATTTTCTCAGAGATCTGGAGACTAAAAATTCAACATCAAGATGTTGACAGGGTTGGTTCTTTCTGAGAGCTGTGACGAAAGGATCTGTTCCCGGCTTCTCTTCTTGGCTTATAGTTGGCCATCTCCTCCTCATATCTTTTCACATTGCCTTTGCTTGATGTGTATCTTTGTGCCCCGAATCCTTCCAGTTACACTGGACCAGGTCCCCTCCTAATGACCTTAGTTTAATTTGATTAATTCTGTAAAGACCCTATCCCAAATAGGAAAACATTTTGAAGCCTTGAGGGCTAAAAATTCAACATATGAATTTTGGGAAAATACAATTCAACATATAAGCATCCATGTGGGGTCTCCTGCAAGTCTGTGTCTGAGTCTTGGCTATAAACAGGCAAATCAAGATATCATCTGTAATGTCAAGTATATGATAAAATATTGCTAAAAGTAAAAAAAAAAACCATAAAATTGAGACATAGTCAATTGAAGTCAACCCTGAGATGGTCCAGATGTTGATTTTAGTAAAGACTTCAAACCAACTGTGAAAAATACATTCTAGGAATTAAGGGCAAATATGTTATTGATGAGTGAACAGATTGGGAATCTAAGCAGAGAAATAAAAAGTACCCCCTCAAAACCAAGTGAAACTCTAGAACTGAAAAGAACAATAACTGAAATGAGTAATACATTGGATGGATTTAATAGCAACTTCAGAAGGCAGAAGATAGACTCAGTAACCTTGAAGATAAATTAATTGAATTTATCAAATGTGAAGAACAAAAAAGAAAACCTTCAAAAACTGAACAAAACCCCAGGACTCTGTGAGACATCAAATAGTGTATTATGTATGCAATTATATTGTCTCAGAAGGAGAAAAAAGTGAAGATGAGGCAGAAGAATATTGTATGAAATAATGGCTCTAATTTTTTTCCAAGTTTGATGAAAACTTTGACTTATAAAACCAAGAAGTCTAATGAATCTCAAGCAGAATAAATACAATGAAAACAATACCTAGCCACATAATAGTCAAATAACTGAAAACCAAAAATAACAGAAAATCTTGAGAAGAAGCCAGGAGAAAGATACACATTACATACACAGAAATAATGATACAAAAGGTGGCTGGCTTCTCATCAGAAGCAATGCAAGCAGGTAGACAGTGGAATTAGACATCTTTAAAGTGCTGCCAAAACAAAAACAAATAATCATCCTGTCAACCCAGAATTCTATATCCATAAGAATAGCCTACAAGAACAAGGATGAAATAAAGACATTTTCAGATAAACAAATGATAAGAGAATTCACTGCCAGTAGCCTTACGCTACTAAAAGGGAAATGGTACCACATTTAGAAACTTAGAACAAGAGGAAGTTAAAAGAATATAAATGGTAAATAAGTAGGTAATAATGAAGGAAGTTGGTTTTCTAAATATTACTTTTCATAATTCCCTTAAAACTGATTAAAATTGCAAAGGATACGAACAGACACTTCTCAAAAGAAGACATTTATGCAGCCAACAAATATATGAAAAAAAGCTAATCATCACTGGTCATTAGAGAAATGCAAATCAAAACCACAATGAGATACCACCTCAGGCCAATGAGAATGGTGATCATTAAAAAGTCAGGAAACAACAGATGCTGGAGAGGATGTAGAGAAATAGGAACGCTTTTACACTGTTGGTGGGAGTGTACATTAGTTCAACCATTGTGGAAGACAGTGTGGCGATTCCTCAAGGATCTAGAACTAGAAATACCATTTGACCCAGCAATCCCATTACTGGATATATACCCAAAGGATTATAAATCATTCTACTACAAAGACACATGCACACGTATGTTTATTGCAGCACCGTTCACAACAGCAAAGACTTGGAACCAACCCAAATGTCCATTAATGATAGACTGGATAAAGAAAATGTGGCACATATACACAATGGAGTAATATGCAGCCATAAAAAAGGATGAGTTCATGTCTTTGGAGGGACATAGATGAAGCTGGAAATCATCATTCTCAGCAAACTAACACAGGAACAGAAAATCAAACACTACACGTTCTCGCTGGTAAGTGGGAGTTAAACAATGAGAACACACGGACATAGGGAAGGGGACATCACACATCAGGACCTGTCATGGGGTGGAGGGCTAGGGTAGGGATAGTATTAAGAGAAATACCTAATGTAGATGATGGGTTGATGGGTGCAGCAAACCACCATGGCACGTGTATACCTATGTAACAAACCTGCATGTTCTGCACATGTACCCTAGAACTTAAAGTATAAAATCACTGATTACAGAAAAATAATACGTGGTTTATAAAATAAGATTTGTAACATATATAGAATTAAAGAATATGACAAAAATAGCATAAAGCACACAGTGTGGCTGGTAAATGGAATTGTACTTTTGTAAGATTTATAATTTTACAAAAAATATTTTATAATTCTCACTTTATATGTGGCACTTCTCACTTTATTATTGCTACATGGTGTAATAATAAAGTGAGAAATGCCACATATAAAGCGAGAATTAGAAAGTGTGAAGTAGAAAGTGCAAAGTGTCAGGTGTGAAGTGGTAAAATACTGACTTTAAATAGACATTAATAAGCTGAAGATGCATATTCTTAGCCCTAAACAAACCACTAAAAGGCATAAAAGTGATATGTCTAAGAAATAAAATACTAAAAAAAAAATTATTCACTAAAAAGAAGCAGGTAAAGAGCAAATAGAGAGGGGAACAAAGAACAGATAAAATAAGTCAAAAACAAATATTGAGATGGTAGACCTAAATATAATAATATCAATGCCCATGTTAAGTATAAATAAACACTTCAATTAAAAGACAGAAATTGTCAGATCAAATAAAAGAGAAGATTCAACAGTATGCTATCTATAATGTACACTTTAAATATAAAGACACAAACTGGAAATAAAAGGAAAAAGAAATACCATACGAACAGTAATCATAAGAAAGCTGGCATGGCTATTTACGTCAGATAAAATAGACTTCAAGAAAAGAGTATGGTGAAAGATAAATAAGAATATTTCATAAAGACAAAAGGATTGCTACATCAGGAATACACAACAATTATAAAGGTATATGTACCTAATTACAGGTTTTCAAAATACATGAAGCAAAAGATGACAGAAATAATGAGGAAAGAGACAAATCCAGAATCATAGTTGAAAATTTTAACACCTCTTTTCTCAATAACTAATAGAGCAACTAAAAAATTAGTAATGATATACAGTATCTAAATGATATTATGAGACAACTTAACCCAGTTGACATTTGTAGAATACTACAACCAACAATGGCAGAATAAATATTTTTCAAGTGTATACGGAACAGTCTCAAAAATAGAACATATGCAGAAACAAAGAAAAAACTACAGATTTCAAAAGAAATCTTAAAGAATATATTCTCTATCCATGATGAAAATGAATCAGAAATCAATAACAATAAAATATCTAGAAATAACCCAAGTATTTGGAAATTAAACAATATGTTTTTAAATAATCTGAGGTCAAAGAAGAAATCACAAAGGAAATTAAAAATATTTTTGCACTGAATGATAATGAAAATACAACATACCACAATTTGAGGGATGTGGCAAGAAGTCCTTAGAAGGAAATTTATAGCTTTAACTACTTATTTTAGAAAGCAAGAAAAGTCAAAATCAGTGGTCTGAGCATCAACCTTAAGAAATCAGAAAAAGAAGAATAAGTTAAACTCAAAGTAAATTGTAGGCAAGAAATAATAGACAGCAGAAATGGAAGCCAGATATCGACAGACAAAACATGAATGAAAGCATTACTGGTAGATAAGTAATTTAGAAAAAAATGAAAACAAAAGTAGTACATCGAAAAGATCCATAAAACTGGTAATTCTCTAGCTAGAGTGATCAAGAAACAAAGACCACAAATTTATGACATTAGGAATGGAAGAGGGGACACCACTACAGATCCTATACATACACATTGAAAGGATAATAAGGGCATACTATGAACAGTTTTATGGCAATACATTTGATAGCTTAGGTAAAATGTACACATTCTTTGAAAGATAAAAATGACCAAATCTGATTTAAAAAGCAGATAATCTGAATAGCTACAGCTACTAAGGAAACTGACTTTGTAATTAATAACCTTTCCACAAATGAAATTCCAGGGCCAGATGACTTCATTGGTGAATTCCATTAAATTTTAAGGAAGAAATAACACTGATACTAAGGAAAACACTTTCAGGAAAAAAGAGAGGGGAACGCTTCCTTCTCAAGCTGTCAAGCAATCTCTAAGCAGCAGCACACTGGCAGCTGCTAGGTTGGCTTGCCAAAATTCCATAGATTTGTCTGATAAGGAGAAAACAAACCCAAATAGATTCAAATGGTTTATTACTTATATGGACAACAAAAGTGAGATCAACATGGTGTCAAATCCTCCTGTCCCTCACCCGACAGGACAACAATGAACCAGAGCAGCCAGATGACAGACAGCATGGGCAATAAATTGCTCTGCTACTGGGGAACCAACTCTAAACTTATGCACTTACACAGAAGCCTATAGATGTAAACTAAGTAGGGGTGAGGTAGAAAGTCTTGTGCTCAAGTGAATCTAGAGAGATGGGTGAGAAATAGCGTTTTGGAAGTTTCCCATAAGATAGGGAGGTTAATGAGAAACTGCCTCATGGAAGCTTCTCACTAGGCTTCTTGTATCCCTTTGTTCTAGGAAGAATCAATCACAGGTCATCCTAACAAGACTCGGGTCAGACTACAGTTAAGCCTTACCTACATGACCTATGTGAACACATGAAAAGTTGTCAGTGGAACGTGCCAGAGATGTTATCCTACATATTTTCACCTTATTTTATAAAGCTAATAATATCCCGATACCAAAACCAGAAGAAGCACAACATAAAGGAAAAAAATTAGACTAGTATCCCTCATAAACATACCAAGAAAAATCCTTAAACAATACATGAGCCAAGTGAATCCAGTAATATATGAAAAGGATAATACATCACGACTGTGGGCTATTTCCAGGAATCCACGGTTATTTTAACATTCAAAAGTCAATGTAATTGAAATTTGTGGAATACAACTAAAGTAGTGCTTAGAGAAAAAGTTACGATATTAAATGCTTATATTAGAAAAAAAGGGCCGGGCATGGTGTCTCATGCCTGTAATCCCAGCACTTTGGGAGGCCGAGGTGATTGAATCATGAGGTTAAGAGATCATGAGGTTAAGAGATCCCCGGGAGGGGATCATCACACACCGGGTCCTATTGTGGGGAGGGGGGAGGGGGAGGGGAGGGGGGAGGGGGAGGGGAGGGATAGCATTAGGAGATATACCTAATGTAAATGACGAGTTAATGGGTGCAGCACACCAACATGGCACATGTATACATATGTAACAAACCTGCACATTGTGCACATGTACCCTAGAACTTAAAGTATAATTAAAAAAAAAAAAAAAAAAGAGATTGAGACCATCCTGGCCAACAGGGTGAAACCCCATCTCTACTAAAAATACAAAAATTAGTTGGGCGTGGTGGCACGCGTCCGTAGTCCCAGCTACTCGGGAGACTGGGGCAGGAGAATCGCTTGAACCCGCGAGGCAAAGGTTGCAGTGAGCCAAGATGGCACCACTGCACTCCAGCCTGGCGACAGAGCGAGACTCCATCTCAAAAAAAAAAAAAAACAAAAGGTTGTAAGTCAATGATCATCTACCTTAAAATCTAGAAAAACAAGAGCAAAGTAAACCCAAATCAAGACTTATCACAAAGTTACAATAAATACTGACAGATAGATACATACATAAATAGAACAGAGTAGAGTTATACAATAGGCCCATACAAATATCGTCAATTGGCTTTTAACAAAGTTGCAAAGGCAATTCAATGAAGAAAGAATAGTCTCAACAAATGGTGCTGGGTCAATTGGATATCCTTAAGCAAAAACAAAACACAATTAAAAGAGAGCCTCAACCTAACCCTCAAACCTCATACTAAGGTTTCAGAGATTGTCTGAAAACATGTATAGACATTGGCATAAATGTAAAACTATAAAAACGTTTAAAGGAAAACAAAAAAGAAAATCTTCCTCACCCCTAAATTAAGCAAATAGTTCTTAGACATGACACCAAAAGCATCATCATAAAAGGAAAAAATGGTAAACTGAACATTAAGATTTTGAAAATTTGCTTTGCAAAAGACACTATCAAGAGAATAAAAAAGCTACAGATTGGGAGAAAATATTTGCAAATCACATATCTGACAAAAGATTTGTATCTATAATATATAAGAACTCTTATCCAACAACTCAAATCTTAAGTTAAACTTTTAAAGGTAACTGTAGATTCACATGCAGTTGTAAGAAGTTATACAAAGAAATCCAGTGACTCTTCCCCCAGTTTCCTTCAATAGTACCTTCTTATAAAGCCATAGTACAATATCACAACCAACATATTGACATTGATACAGTCAAGATACAGAATACTTCCATTACCACAAGGATACCACATTTTGCCCTTTTATAGCCACATCTATTTGCCTTCTCCCCAACCTCCTCTTTAACCCTGGTAACTACCAGTCTATTCATTTCTATAATTTTGTCATTTAAAGAACTTTGTATAAATGAAATCATACATATAAAAAAGCCAATAATAAATGGGATAGACATTTTTTCAATTAGATTAATTCTCTGGAGATTCATTCAGTTTATTGTGTGAATCAATAATTTCCCTTTTATTGCTGAGTAGTATTTCATAATATGGATGTATTGCAGTTTAACCACTCACCTATTGAAGGACACCTGGACCATTTCCAGTTTTAGGCTATTGCAAATAAAGTTACATTCACGTGCAGGTTTTGTGTGGAAGTAAGTTGTATGATAGTTGTATGTTTAATTTCTTAGGAAACTACCAAACTATTTTTCAGAATGGCTGTGCCATTAAACATTCTCACTAACAATGTATGAGTGATTCAGTTTCACTGCATCCTCCCCAGCCTTGTTGTTGTCACTGTTTTTTGTTTTTTTTTTTTTTCTTTCAGACGGAGTCTCGCTCTGTCGCCCAGGCTGGAGTGCAGTGGCCGGATCTCAGCTCACTGCAAGCTCCGCCTCCCGGGTTCACGCCATTCTCCTGCCTCAGCCTCCCGGGTAGCTGGGACTACAGGCGCCCGCCACCTCGCCCGGCTAGTTTTCTGTCTTTTTTTAGTAGAGACGGGGTTTCACCGTGTCAGCCAGGATGGTCTCGATCTCCTGACCTCGTGATCCGCCCGTCTCGGCCTCCCAAAGTGCTGGGATTACAGGCTTGAGCCACCGCGCCCGGCCTTGTCACTGTTTTATGAATTTCTTTAGCCATCCTGGCAAATTTGCAGCAATATCTCAATGTGATTTTTATTTGCATTCTCCTGATGGCTAATAATGTTGAACGTCCATTTTGCTTCATAAATAGTGTCACTGAATATATCTTTTTGTATAGCTATTTTAGTGGTTGTCTTAAGTATGATATTATATATACATAATTTTATCAGTTTACTGGTGTCAGTTCACCAGTTTGAGTGAAGTATTGAAAACTTTCTTCCCTTTACACCATGTAACCTCCCCTATTTATAATGTAATTGTCTAAAATATTTCTTCCATATATATTTAGAATTACATCAAACAGTGTTATAACTGTTGCTTCAATCATCAAACATAATTTGGAAAACTCAAGAGAAGGAATGTCTACTATATATATTTTTGCTCTTTCCATTGTGTGTTCTTCCTTGCTAATGTCCAAGATTCCTTCCTTTATTATTTCCCTTCTGTTTAGAGAACTTGCTTTAGCCACTTTTTTAGGGTAGGCCTGCCGGTGAAAAAAAAAAAAAAAAAAAGTGTATATATATATATATATAATTGTTTTCTAAATTTTTCTTCTGTGAATGTTTTTCTTTTTATTCTTGAAGAATTTTGCTCATTAGGGTATTCTGGGTTGTTGGTTCTTTCAGCACTTGAAAAATATGCAACTTCCTTCTGACTTACATGATTTCTTATGAGAAATCTGTTGTCATTCTAATTGTCATTTCTCTCTTTCTGCTTTCAATATGCTTACTCATAGTAACTGTTTTCAGAAGTTTAATTATGTCTTGGCATGGGTTTCTTTAGGTTTATACTGTTTGGAGTTTGTGCATCTTCTTGTAGGTTTATGTCTTTTGCAAAATTTGGAGGGTTTTCAGCCATTATTTCCTCAGGTACCTTTTCAGCCTACACTCCTTCTTCTCTCCTACCAGAACTCCTATGACACAAATATTACATTTTTTGTTGTTGTACCACAGGTCTCTCACACACTGCTCATTTGTTTTCAGTCTGTTTTCTTTTGATTGGCCAAGATTGGATAATATCTATTGCAACTTCAAGTTTACTGATTCCTCTGTCTCTTCATTTTCCTGTTCAATCCATCTATTGAGCTCTTTATTTTGGTTATTGTATTTTTTTGCCTCTAAAATATCCACTTGTCTTTTCTTGATATTTTCTATTTCCATTTGTTTGCTAAAATGTTATATTTTTTCATTTGTTCCAAATATGATTTGTAATTTATCATTGAAATTTCTCATTCTTTTTACAATGGGTACATTAGATTTTTGTCAGATCCTTCCAATATCCCTGTCATCTTGGTGTTGGGCATCAACTAATTGTCTTTTTCATTCCATTTGAAATATTAATTCTTTGATGAGTAATTTTGTATGGATATCTTGACATTTGGGGTATTACATTATGAGACTTTAGGCCTCATTTATATCTTCCGTTTAATATAAATTATTATGACACCAATGCAGCAAGGGAAGAGGGAATGAAGTGTCACCTCTTTATAGCCATATGGTCACAAAAGTTCAGATTCTTTCTGTTGGTACCTGAGGCAGGATGATGCTCCTTGTTACTGCTGCACAGGGGTGGGAGATCCAGATCCCTAGTAGGCTTTCAATGATACTTCCCTGGATGGAAGAGGTAGTAGTACCTTTTTACTGTTCCTCATGTTGCTTCCACTGACACCACAGGTGGGTGCAGTGGCCTCACTGCCACTACATGATGGTGAATCTGAATCTCCAGTAGGCCTCCTCTGACACCATTTCAGCAAGGAGTCTATGGAATGCCTCATTACTGCCTTGTGAGGACATAAATCCAGGCTCCCCAAATGATCTCCATTGACATCACGGGATGAGGAGATGCCTTGCTCCCAAATGGAGGGAATGAAAGTCCTAGCTCCCTACTCAGCCTTCTCTGACACTGGAGCCTCATTACAGCCTGGCAAGGATAGAATTCTAGCTTTCCCACTCAGCTTTTGCTGGAGTGAGTGTGGTCAGGCCAAAGGTGTTTGCTTGTTTGTTTGTTTGTTTTCCCCTGTGGCATTGGGCTAAAACAGTACAGTTATTGCCTAAAATACTTCTGTCTTGATAAGATACCCCTAGATTGAATTGTTCTGTATCCTGATTTCGGTGGTAGTTACACCAATCTACCCTTATGCTAAAATTCATAGAACTATATAAAAAATGTCAATTTGTAAATAAAAGTTTTTAAAAAAGAAGAGCAAAGTTGTAGGAGTTACATTGACTGGCTTAAAGAATCATTATAGGGCCGGGCGCGGTGGCTCAAGCCTGTAATCCCAGCACTTTGGGAGGCCGAGACGGGCGGATCACGAGGTCAGGAGATCGAGACCATCCTGGCGAACACGGTGAAACCCCGTCTCTACTAAAAAATAGAAAAAAACTAGCCGGGCGAGGTGGCGGGCGCCTGTGGTCCCAGCTACTCGGGAGGCTGAGGCAGGAGAATGGCGTAAGCCCGGGAGGCGGAGCTTGCAGTGAGCCGAGATCGCGCCACTGCACTCCAGCCTGGGCGACAGAGCGAGACTCTGTCTCAAAAAAAAAAAAAAAAAAAGAATCATTATAAAGATTAAACAATTGGGGAAGTAGAGTATTTGTATAAGGATAGACAAATGTACATCAAGGGAAAAAATTAGAAAGTCCAGAAATAGCCTCACACATGTATGACCAATTGATTTTCAGCAAAGGTGTCAAAGCTATTTAATGGGTGATAGCATAGACTTTAAAAAAATGGTGCAATTACAACTGAATATTCATTTGGGGAAGATGAACCTCAACCCTTATTACATACCATATACAAATATTAACTTGAGATGGTTCATAAAGCTAAACATAAAAGTTAAAACTATAAAAATTCAGAAGAAAAAAATAGGAAAAATAATTGCAAATTTGGAAGAGGCAAACATCTTGATAGGACACAGGAAGTATAAACTATATAAGAAAAAAATGATACATTGCATTTCATTAAGTTTTGCTCTTTGAATCACTAAAAAAATGAAATGGTAAATCTGCAAACCATATATCTGAGAAAGGACTTAAATCAAGAATATAGAAATCACAATTATAATTTAATAACAAGACCAGGAACCCAATTTAAAAATGGGCAAATGATTAAAATAGACACTTCACAAAAGAAAATATATGAATGGCCAACAAGCACATGACAATATATTCACTGTCACTTGTTATCAGAGAAATACAAATTTATTCCCCTCTTTCCCTGCTGCATTGGTGTTAGAATAAACTAGATTAAACATAAAGTATAAATGAGACCCGGAGTCTCATAATATAATACCTGAAATATCCAGGTTTCCATGCCAAATCACTCGTCATATCAAGAACCAAAATTTCAAACTGAACAAAAAGAGATGCCACTTCACACCCACAAGAATGGTAAAAACTAAAAAGCTGTACAATATCCAGTGTTGGTAATGATGTGGGGCAAATAGATCTCAGACCTTGCATTGTGGAACTGCAAAATGGTATAATCACTTTGAAAAATCCTCTGACAATTTATTATAAAGTTTAGCATATACCAATTAATTATGCAGCCTAAGCAATTCCACTATTAAATATCAGCCAAGAGAAATGGAAATTTACGTTCACAGAGAGACTTGTATAGAAATGTTCATAGCAGCTTCATCTGTAATAGTAAAAATCTTGAAACAATCCAAATGTCTATCAATAGGTGAATGGATGGGTAAACAAGTTGTAGTATCTTCACAACATGGAATATTGCACAACATGGGAAAGAAACAAACTACTGATGCATACAACAACATTAATGAGGTCAAAAATTGTGACGAACAAAAGAAGCCAGGGACAAAGGAGTACATACTGTATTATTACATTCATATGAAATTCTACGAAAGGCAAGGCTTATCTATAGTGACACAAAGCAGATCAGTACTTGCCTAGGGCAGGGGTGGGAGGAGTTTGACTGCAAAAGGGAAGGAGAAAGCTTTTTGAGGTAATGGAAAGCTTCTATATCAATAACATGTCTCAATCTCACAAACAATGAAAGGAAGCCATGCACAAAAGAATATATACTGTATGATCTCACTTATATTAAGTTCAAAAATATAAGCAAAGCTATAGTGTGTTTAGGTATCCCTAGTTAAGTGGTAAAACTCTGAAGATAAGCAAGTGATTACTGGAAAGTCAAGCTAGTGGCTTCCTGGAGTGGGGAGCAGGGGGTGTGGGTTTAGTGATTAGGAAGGGACATGTGGGTGGTATCTGGGGTGCTAGTAATGTTATCTTTCTTGATCTGGATAATGGTTACATGAGTGTTTGCTTTATGCAGTTTGTTAATCTGGCTATATACCTTTTTGTTTGTATATTTCACAACTAAAAACATTTTTTTAAAAGTAAAAATGGCAACGGAAAGGCAAGCTGAAGCCAGGAAAGTAAGGACCCATGCACACAAGCAGCAAGTCTTGGTGGACCAGAACTGTGAAGTATTTACAGGGCAATCCTTTAAATTGGTTGGAGTGAGGTCATGCCAGGCTGGACAGTGCATCTTAACTGCTGCCCCATTCCATACCTAGCACAGGGATGGGCCTACGGTATACCCAACTTAGGCTTGTGGATACAACAGTGGTATTAGGGTATGCCATTAAGCCATGCCCAAATCAGAGCATATTCCCTAGTGGCTACCTACCAAAAAGCACTGGACTTGAAGACAAGAGACCAAAGTTTAGGCAGTAGCAATATCACTTCAAGATACAAGACCTTGAACAGACCATGTTAACTCTCAGTGTTAGTTTCCTTATTACTGGCCCTGGCTATGAAGAGCAATGAGAGAAAGAATGTAGATAGATAATTATAGATACAGATATAGGTATACATATAGAGACATATCCTTCTGTATCCAAGCCCAGCTTTTAAGTATCCAAGCTAGCCCAGCTAGTGCAGTAAAGTCTTGAAAGGGAAACACCAAAGGCCTCAAGTTAAGACAGTACCTTGGTCCCCTCTACATCTTGGCCATTCTTAGGTTTAATTGCCTCTGAGTGTGAATGGTGTGAATTAGCATGGTGGTGTGAGGGGCTGCATGCTCACTATTCCAAGCTGAATATCCAAAAAGGTTACAGTTATGAAAAGGGTAGCAGGAATGGGGAGGGGACAATATATGAAGGCCAAACACTTTGACTTTACTGCACACAGTCCCAAGGTGTATTTTCCCATGCATCAGGCTTGGAGGCAGGGGTCAGGGTGCTCAAGGCTGACATTTGATAGAACAAGCAGAGCATCAACACCAATGGTGGATGACTGAGGTGGTGTCACCACTGCTGTCTCTACAAACTGCTCTGTCACATACCCTGCTATCTCTGGGACAAAGGGAACCTTGTCCAGTAGTGGGGACTGGGGAGCTCTGCCTACAGTGCCTTCAAAAGACCAATGAACATTCAAGCTTGGAATTTAGGACAAGCTTCCTTCTCCTATTTGGGGAAGATTGCCCATTTTCTTTTATTTATATAAGAAAAAGTTTGTGAATACACCCCAATCACTGATAGGCAAGAACCATTTGTAAATTAGAGATTTAAGATGAGGCCTGGCTGGCAATCTAGGAATGGCAACAATGGACCAGATGCTACAACCTCATCCATTTCAAAAGCTTCATGAATAGCCAGTGGTACCATGGAAGGATCCTGGCTTTTTATTTATTTTCCATAAGTTATTGGGGTACAGGTGGTATTTGCTTACATGAGTAAGTGCTTTACTGGTGATTTGTGAGATTTTGGTGCAGCCTTCACCTGAGCAGTATACACTGCGCCGTATTTGTGGTCTTAACCCTCGCCCCTTCCCCCCACTCTTCCTCCCAAGTCCCCAGAGTCCATTGTATCATTCTTATGCCTTTGGATCCTCATAGCTTAGCTCCCACATATCAGTGAGAACATATGATGTTTGGTTTTCCATTCCTGAGTTACTTCACTTAGAATGATAGTCTCCAATATCATCCATGTCACTGCAAATGCTGTTAATCCATTCCTTTTTGTGGCTGCATAGTATTCATATATATCACAGTTTCTTTATCCACTCGTTGATTGATGGGCATTTGGGTTGGTTCCATAATTTTACAATTGTGAATTGTGCTGTTATAAACATGCGTGTGGAAGTATCTTTTTCGAATAATGATTTCTTTTCCTCTGGGTAGATACCAAGTAGCGGCATTGCTGGATCAAATGGTAGTTCTACTTTTAGTTCTTTAAGGAATCTCCACACTGTTTTCCACAGTGACTGTACTAGTTTACATTCCCACCAGCAGTGTAGAAGAGTTTCCTGATAACCACATACATGGAATCTCCTTGGCATCCATGCCAATATCTACTGTTTGATTTTTTTTATTATGGCCACTCTTGTAGGAGTAAGGTGGTATTGCATTGTGGTTTTGACTTGCATTTCCCTGATCATTAGTGATGTTGAGCATTTTTTCATGTTTATTGGCCATTTGTATATCTTCTTTTGAGAATTGTCTATTCATGTCTTTAGCCCGCTTTTTGATGGGATTGTTTGTTTGTTTGTTTTTCTTACTGAATTGTTTGGGTTCGTTGTAGATTCTGGATATTAGTCCTTTGTCAGATGTACAGACTGTGAAGTTTTTCTCCCATTCTGTGGGTTGTCTGCTTACTCTGCCAACTGTTCCTTTTGCTGTGCAAAAGCTCTTTAATTAGGTCCCAGCTATTTATCTTTGTTTTTATTGCATTTGCTTTTGGGTTCTTGGTCATGAAATTCTTGCCTAAGCCAATATCTAGAAGGGTTTTTCCAATGTTGTCTTCAAGAATTTTTGTAGTTTCAGGTCCTAGGTTTAAGTCCTTAAACCATCTTGAGTTGATCTTGTATAAGGTGAGAGATGAGGATCCAGTTTCATTCCCCTACCTGTGGCTAGTCAGTTATCCCAGCACCATTTGTTGAAAAGGGTCTCCTTTCCCCACTTTATGTTTTTGTTTGGTTTCACAAAGATCAGTTGGCTCTAAGTATTTGGGTTTATTTCTGGGTTCTCTATTCTGTTTCACTGGTGTATGTGCCTATATTTATACCAGTACCATGCTGTTTTGGTGACTATGGCCTTATAGTTTGAAATCAAGTAGTGTGATGCCTCCAGATTATTTTGTTTGTTTGTTTAGTCTTGCTTTGGCTATGCAGGCTCTTTTTTGGTTCCATATGAATTTTAGAATCGTTTTTTATGATTCTGTGAATCATAAAATCCCATATTTTGATGGGAATTGCATTGAATTTGTAGATTCCTTTTGGCAGTATGGTCATTTTCACAATATTGATTCTACCCATCCATGAGCATGGGATGTGTTTCCATTTGTTTGTGTCATCTATGATTTCTTTCAGCAGTGTTTTGTAGTTTTCCTTGCAGAGGTCTTTTGACTCCTTGGTTAGGTATATTCCTAAGTATGTTTATTATTTATTTATTTATTATTTATTTATTTGCAGCTATTGTAAAAGAGGTTAAGTTCTTGATTTGATTCTCTGCTTGGTCACTGTTGGTGTACAGAAGAGCTACTGATTTGTGTACATTAACCCTGTATCCAGAAACTTTGCTGAATTCTTTTATCAATTCTAGGAGCTTTCTGGAGAGGTCTTTAGGGTTTTGAATGTAAACGATCATATCGTCAGCAAACAGTGAAAATATGACTTCCTCTTTTCCGATTTGAAAGCCCTTTATTTCTTTCTCTTGTCTGATTGTTCTGGCTAAAACTTCCAGTACTATGTTGAAGAGGAGTGGTGAGAGTGGGCATCCTTGTCTTGTCCCAGTTCTCAGAAGAAATGCTTTCAACTTTTCCCCATTCAGTAGTACGTTGGCTGTGGATTGTCATAGATGACTTTTATTACATTCAGGTATGTCCCTTTTATGCCAATTTTGCAGAAAGTTTTAATCATAAAGGGATGCTGAATTTTGTCAAATGCTTTTTCTGCATCTATTGAGATAATCATGTGATTTTTGTTTTTAATTCTTTTTATGTGGTGTATCATATTTATTGACTTGCATATGTTAAACAATCCCTGCATCCCTGGTATGAAACCCACTTGATCATGGTGGGTTATCTTTTTTGATATGTTGTTGGATTCAATTAGCTAGTATTTTGTTAAGGATTTTAGCATCTATGTTCATCAAGGATATTGGTCTGTAGTTTTCATTTTTGGTTATGTCCTTCCCTGGGTTTGGTATTAGGGTGATGCTGGCTTCATAGAATGAATTAGGAAGGGTTCCTTCTTTCTCTTTCTTGTGGAATAGTGTCAAAAGGATTGGTACCAATTCTTCTTTGAACGCCTTGTAGAATTCTGCTGTGAATCTCTCTGGTCCTGGACTTTTGTTGTTGTTGTTGTTGTTGGTAATTTTTAAATTACCATTTCAATCTCACTGCTTGCTATTGGTCTGTTCAAGGTATCTAATTCTTCCTGATTTAAGCTAGGAGGGTTGTATTTTTCCAGGAATTTATCCATCTCTTCTAGGCTTTCTAGTTTATGTGCATAAAGGTATTCATAGTAGCCTTGAATGATCTTTTATATTTCAGTGGCGTCAGTTTTAATATCTCCTCTTTCATTTCTTAGTGAGGTTATCTGGATTTTCTCTCTTCTTTTCTTGGTTAATCTTGCTAATGGTCTAATAATTTTATCTTTTCAAAGAACCAGGTTTTTGTTTCATTTATCTTTTGTATTTTTTTGTTTCAATTTCCTTTAGTTCTGCTCTGATGTTGGTTATTTCCTTTCTTCTGCTGGGTTTAGGTTTGGTTTGTTCTTGTTTCTCTAGTTCCTGGAGGTGTGACCTTAGAATGTCAGTTTGCTCTTTCAGTCTTTTTGATGTAGGCGTTTAGGGCTATGAACTTTTCTCTTAGCACTGTCTTTTCTGTATCTCAGAGGTTTTGGTAGGTTGTGTCATTATTGTCATTCAGTTTGAAGAATTTTTTAATTTCCATTGGATTTTGTTTTTGACTGAATGGTCATTCAGGAGCAAGTTATTTAATTTCCATGTATTTGCATGGTTTTGAAGGTTCCTTTTTGAGTTGATTTTCAGTTTTATTCCACTGTGAACTGAGAGAGTGCCTGATATAGTTTCAATTTTCTTAAATTTATTGAGGCTCATTTTATGGCCTATCACATGGTCTATCTTAGAGAAAGTTCCACACACTGTTGAATATTCAGAATGTGTGTTCTGTGATTGTTGGATTAAATATTCTGTATATACCTGTTAAGTCCATTTGTTCCAAGGTATAGTTTAATTCCATGGCTTCTTTGTTGACTTTCTATCTTGATAACCTGTCTAGTGCTGTCAGTGGAGTATTGAAGTCCCCCACAATTATTGTGTTGCTGTCTATCTCATTTCTTATATCTATTAGTAATTGTTTTGTAAATTTGGGAGCTCCAGTGCTAGGTGCATACACTTTTAGGATTGTGATATTTTCCTCTTGGACAAGGCCTTTTACCATTATATAATGTCCCTCTTTGTCTTTTTTTTTTACTGCTGTTGCTTTAAAGTTTGTTTTGTCTGATATAAGGATAACTACCCCTGCTCACTTTTGGTGTCCATTTGCATGAAGTGCTTTTTCCACCTCTTTACTTTAAGTTTATGTGAGTCTTTATGTGTTAGGTGAGTCTCCTGAAGGCAGCAGATAGTTGGTTGGTGAGTTCTTATCCATTCTGTAGTTCTGTATCTTTTAAGTGGAGCATCCAGGCTATTCAGGGTATTTACATTCAATGTTAGTATTGAAATGTGAGGTACTGCTGCATTTATTGTGCTCTTTGTTGCTGGTGTGTGTTTTTTTTTTTTTTTTTTCTTTTTTAACTTGTATTTTTGTTTTATAGGTCTTGTGTGATTCATGCTTTAAAGAGGTTCCATTTTGATGTGTTTCCAGGATTTCTTTCAAGATTTAGAGCCCTTTTTAGCAGTTCTTATAGTGGTGGCTTGGTAATGGTGAATTCTCTCATTTGTTTGTCTGAAAAAGACTGTATCTTTCCTTCATATATGATGCTTAGTGTCACTTGATACAAAATTCTTGGCTGATAACTGTTTTGTTTGAGGAGGCTAAAGATAGGGTCCCAATCCGTTCTAGCTTGCAAGGTTTCTGCTGAGAAATCTGCTGCTAATTTGATAGGTTTTCCTCCATAGGTTACCTGGTGCTTCTGGCTCACAGTTCCTAAGATTCTTTCCTTCATCTTAACTTTGGATAAACTGATGACAATGTGCCTAGGTGATTATCTTTTTGTGGTGAATTTCACAGGTGTTCTTTGTGCTTCTTGTATTTGTATGTCTATGTCTCTAGCAAGGCTGGGGAAGTTTTCCTCAATTATTCCTCCAAATCAAGCTTTTAGAATTGTCTTCTTCCTCAGGAACATCAATTATTCTTAGGTTTGGTCGTTTAACATAATCCCAGACTTCTTGGAGGCTTTGTTCATATTTTCTCATTCTGTTTTCTTAGTCTTTGTTGGATTGGGTTAATTTGAAGACCTTGTCTTTGAGCTCTGAATTTCTTTCTTCTACTTGTTCAATTCTATTGCTGAGACTTTCCAGAGCATTTCACATTTCTAAAAGTGTGCCCAAAGTTTCCTGAATTTTTTATGTTTTTTTTCTTTAAGCTACCTATTTCCTCGAATATTTCTTCCTTCACTTCTTGTATCATTTTTTGGATTTCCTGCTTCACCTTTCTCTGGTGCCTCCCTGATTACCTTAATAACTAACCTTCTGAATTCTTTTTCAGGTAAATCAGGGATTTCTTCTTGATTTGAATCCATTGCTGGTGAACTAGCAGGATTTTTGGGGGGTGTTAAAGAACCCTGTTTTGTCATATTACCAGGGTTGGTTTTCTGGTTCCTTCTCATTTGGGTAGGCTCTGTCAGAAGGGAAGGTTTAGGGCTGAAGGCTGTTGTTCAGATTCTTTTGGGCTGAAGGCTGTTGTTCAGATTCTTTTTGTCCCATGGGGTATTCCCTTGTTGTAGTACTCTCCCGCCTTTCCTATGGGTGTGGCTTCCTGTGAGCCAAACTGCTGTGATTGTTGTCTCTCTTCTGGGTCTAGCCACCCAGTGAATCTACCCGACTCCAGGCTGGTACTGGGGATTGTCTGCACAGAGTCCTGTGATGTGAACTGTCTATGGGTCTATCAGCCATGGATACCAGCACCTGTTCCAGTGGAGGTGGTGGGCGGGGCGGGGGGGGGGGCGGGGCAATGAGTTCTATGAAAGTTCTTAGCTTTGGTAGTTTAATGCTCTATTTTTGTGCTGGTTGGCCTCCTGCTGGGAGGTGGCACTTTCCAGAGAGCATCAGCTGTCATAGTATGGAGAGGAAATGGTGCTGGGCGGGGCCCTAGAACTCCCAAGATTACATGTCCCTTTGTCTTCAGCTACCACGGTGGGTAGGGAAGGACCATCAGGTGGGGGCAGGGCTAGGCATATCTGAGCCCAGACTCTCCTTGGACGGGTCTTGCTGTGGCTGCTGTGGGGGATGGGGGTGAGATTCCCATGTCACTGGAGTTGTGTACGTAGGAGGATTATAGCTGCCTCTGCTGAGTCATGCAGGTTGTCAGGGAAGTGGAGGAAAGCTGGCAACCACAGGCCTCACCAAGGTCCCATACAAACTGAAGGGCCAGTCTCACTCCCACCATGCACCCGGCAACAGTCCTGAGTCTGCTTCCAGGCGGTGAGTGAGACGGGCTTGAAAACATGCCCCAGGCTACCCACCTCCCAGCTGCAAAATAAAAGGGATTGATTCTTCTCCCGCCTGTGGAGTCTGCACACTGGATTTGCGCCCTCCCCTGATTTCTGGCCAAGAGGCTTCTTGCCCCATTCAAATTGTTATGAAGTTCAGCTGGAGATTTCTTTCTCTCTGGAGTTTTACCCCATGCTCCTCTGGCCACCCTCCCAGTGGATCCCTGTGATGCCAGGTAGGAATGGGCTGTCTGGGGATCCAGCGAGCTCCCTAGGGCCTTTCTGCTGCTTCCTCTACCCCTGTATTTTGCTTGGCTCCCTAAATTGACTCAGCTCCAGGTAAGGTAGGAAACTTCTCCCACAAACAGACCTTCAGTTTCTCCAGTGGGTATGTGTGTTCAGGAGAAGAGGATCTCCCTTTCCCACTTTTGTAGTTGGGGCACTCACAGTATTTGGGGTGTCTCCTGGGTCCTGCAGGAGCAGTCTACTTCCTTCAAAGGTTATGTGGGTCCTCTTGAGATTGCTGGTTTGTTCTTCCAGTCAATCTGAATCTTAAATTTGCAAGCCACCGCACGCTGCTCTGTCTGGAGCTGCAATCTAGTCCTGCCTCCCATCCACCATGATAATCCCTCCCTCACTGGCTTCTTTTTAGTAACATGTCATGGTGCTGATCATGCATCAAATGGCACCAGCACCTGTTTTCTTCCTGTCTGTGTTCCTCATATATACACTTTTATTATTAAGTAGATGTAAGAATCCATTTAAAATAGATTTAGCTTTGGGGAGAAATTCTGTGTTGATTCCGCCCACACAAAGGTGCATGTACCCACACAAACAGTTCCTTCTAGAAATGCAAAAACAATATAGCAATGACACTAATGATCAAGATATTTTATAAAGGAAATCACCCAAATCCCATCACCAGAACACAGCTCTTTTTATTTACGCATTTACTATGAGTTTTTGTAAGTTGCAAGATCACAGTGTAAATACAATGGAGCCTCTTCCTTTTCAAAACCTGTTGCATGTATTCCTCAGACCGCTGCAGGTTTCAGAATGAGCATATTAAATGTTCTCATAATATGCCATGGAATGGATATGCCATAATTTAATTTGCCACCCATTATTGTTGGGCAATTCATTTGTTCCCAGTGTTATATTACTACAGCCAATCTCATAACAAACATCTTCATGCATGTATCTTCTCAATTCTGTTGAACTGCTTCCTGAGGAATAAAATCTCAGGAAGAAGAATTATTGAGTTAAAGGTCAGGAACAGTCCTAGGACTCTTGCTTCAGTTGACTGGGTTGCCTTCCACAAGTGTGGGTCCCTTCCTAAAATGTGCATACCCTCGGCACTAGCCAGCTTTCCCCTTTAGCCACCCAAACCTGTCCCACTCACTCTTGGTGTCTTAGTTACTGCCTGTTGTGTGGGGATCAACTTCTATTTGCTCTCTGGGTGCTCTGCACCATGGTTTCAAAACAATGTAAACCTGTTTTGGGAAACACACTCAGCCGATGTGGAATAGCCTCTCAGCTCCAACAGCTGAGAGTCCACAGTAATTATCTTTGGGGGATGCCAGGCTTGGCAAGTAAGGAGCAGATGCGTTTGCTTCTCAAAGCCCACATTGCAGAGAACTTTCCCCCACACCCTTAACAAGTGAACCACAGTGCTCTGACGCAAGCAGCCTTATGCTGACTACCAGCTCCCCTCAACACCCACTATGTGGCAGGCCCTACTACAAATCAGATATGGCTCTTGCCCTCAAAGAGCCCACAAACTCTGGTAAAGACAAACAAACAACTAACAGAGATGCAATGTGGTGTCATGAGCAAGTGCGTTGCAACTAGTCTGACCTGGATTGGGACTTCAATCTTGCCATCTTCTTGCTGTGTGGACTTCAGCAAGTGTGTGTGTGCGTGTATGGTCTTGGTTTCATTCTCTACAATTAGGAATAATGGAATAATATTAATACCAGCTTCCCTCCAGTTGGACCCTGGTATTCTTGCCTGGGGGATCAAGAAAAACCCTGGTATTTTCTTGCCAGAAAATGCTTTTCTGTCCCCCACCCCCACCCCCACCCCAGGGAGAATGTGCTGAAAGGCTCCAAAGGTCATGGGGATTGGGTCTCTCTCACCAGTCCCAGGACAGGAAGGCCTATTGGTTTACTGCAGTGAGCAGCCCTGAAGTGGCTGGAGAGTACAGAACCTCAGTGACTTGCGGCTGCCTGCAAAACCATTCGCAAAAGTTCCACTGTCTCTGCCTACATTATTTCTACCAGGAGGGGAAAGTAACGTGGCTCAGCTGACTATTCTTTCCCAAGTGCTAAACTGGCTTCCTTGATTAGAAAAACACAGCCTTAGGCTGATGGCCTTGCCAGCAATCAGTGCTAATGCAAGACCCAGCTGAGGAATACAGCAGACTAGGCTCCATGCCCAGTGCCACGAAGACTTCTGCCTTGTCCAGGACATGGTCCAGAGATAGAAAATGCTGATTTTCTAGCAGAGCTACTAAGAGTCAACATTTACAAGTGCCAGCAATGGCTTTCGTGCAACGAAAGGCACAAGAGTGGGGCAGCTCTCTTCTTGTCACACCCCAGAGTCCCTGGATAAACTTTCCCAGAGGAACTGTCAAATGACAATGGCCATGAATGGACATGTCCAGCAGTACAGACAGCCACATGGGTCACAGAAGTACCCATCACTACTGTAGTTAGCACACTCTGCCCATCAAGAGTTGTACTCTTTCTGGGAACAATCTGCTGTCTTACCATGGCTAGGAATCTACTGTCCACATCTAAAATAGGTGCACTTTCCATTCAATTTATCCATTTCTTATTACACCCCTGTGGAAAAAGCATTTCATATGGCCAGCAGTCCAGACAATGCATTTTGGGAAATACAGAACTCTTCCAATCCCCTTATTTTTTAGATAAGGAGATTGAAGCCCAGAGAAGGAAAGGGATTTGCCTGAGCTCACCCAAGAGGTCTGAGGCAGGGTAACAATAATTCAGCTGTAGCACTTTCAGAAGGGATGTCTCTAATCTGTTTTTCAGATTGGGAAGCCATTAGAGGGTTTCAGCAGTGGGGATAATGCAATTGAATTAGCATTTTAGGTAAATTGCTTCAGCTGATGTGTGGAGGAGACTCTAGAGGGATGACAGTGAGGAGACAATGAAGAGTAATCCAGGTGAGAGATAATAAAGACCTAAATTTGTGCAGTAGCAGGAGGGTAGATGAGGTAAAGATACATTCCAGAAATAATTAGGAGGTAAACCGGCAGGACCTGATGGCAGATTAGGTGGGGGAGTGGAAGGAGTTAAGGGTGATGCTGAGAAATCTGGTCTGGGTGACTGGGTAGATGCCAGTGCCATGCAGTGGAGAAGCTGTTTGGATGGAGTTAAGTAGGTTGAAGACTTCCATTTCAGTGGCTGTGGAATGACCAGTGTAGATATCGAAGTAGCATTTGGCTTTATGCGGGGAAGGTTTTGGTAAGAGACCAAGATCAGGGAGGTAACTGCATATTGATGAACGTTAAAGCACAAGAATGAGAGAAATAGTCCAGGGAGAACCTGTAGAGGAAGTAGAAGCAATAGACCAAGGCTCAGAAACTCGGAGAACTCAGTTCTGGCCTCCAAGGAACTCACTATCTAAACCTTATTCTTCCTCCAGAGTTCCCCTCAAAGCACCTCCTCCAGGAAAGGAATGCTGCCCTAAGAGATGTACGAGGTGTTGGGTCAATTTGGAGGACAGAAAATTCATATGTGATGGCATAATTAAATGTCTTCTGTTAGCACACTGGATTTTTTTTTTTTTCACTGCTTCAATGGTCGTTTTTTATTAAAAGAAAAACAATTCAAAATATATAAGAAATTAGACTTTTATCAATACACAAATAATTTTACTTAAAATCAACCCAGTTACATATTTTTTAAAAATTGCAGAACCTCTGCACACCAATGTCCACAACCTAGAATAGGTTCATGTGAAACCTGCAGTCCTACCCCGGAGCATCAATAAGTGATGGTCCAGGTACTCACTGACATGTTTCTCTTGACACCGAGATGGTTGCAAACAAAACACCATTCTTCCCTGGATGAAGCAAGAGTTCACATAAAAGAGCTTTATAAAATGTCTATGAAGGAGAATTGGTAATATCAGAAGAGCTCCAGCACTTTAATTGAATATAATCCTCTATTATTCTTTTCTTGATTTAATTTCTGTAGCTCCTGAAAACTTACTTCAATCTTGTTGAGCTCGGAATAAACAGATATCTGAGATTTTACAAGCTTGTAAAGATTTATCAGTAGCCTCTTTGCTTCTGGCATCATTACTATAACAGTAAAATTTGCATCCAGAAGTAGACATATCCAATCCATAATCTGGTTCTAGGTAGGTGGGTATATTCCAGGAAGAGTCATAGTAGCATTTTTGCTACACTTCAGATAAAGGAAATACAAATACTTGAGAAACAGCGTGGTATGCTGTGCTGGGATGTTTTTCAAATGAGGCAGAAGAAATGTTTCGCTATATGCTGAATGAAGAATTGCATTAAGTAGTGCTGCTCCTTTTGGTATCACAGGGCATGAAGTGGTCTCCTTTGTTTTGTCCTGGGGCTTTTTATTTAACTCTCAATCACAGTTATTGCATTTATCTTCTTCAGGATTGAAGCCATTTTGAAGAATTTCAGTTTGCTCTTCCATTTTCTCATCATGTACAGAATTACTATAGTCAAAAACTGACTCCATACTGACATCTGTTTCTTGAAGACTGTCATCACCAATGCTCAAGAAAATTTTTAAGCAAGCACAGGTGACCGATTCAGGAATGTCAGGGAACTGCTGTAGACAGAGTTGTAACACCTGTACATCTTTCTTTTTTAAGGCAATCTCCATTAAGTCAGGGCACAAACTGTAAGAAAGCACATGCATTTGGATAAGCTGCATCAGACAGTTCCGGGGATAAAATGATCGTTCTGCTTTACACCTTTCCAGAAGTCCTGTTACTGTGTCCCCAATGACAGTATGAAAGTCAGGTGTCTGCTTCAGAGCCAAAAATTTCCATACTTCTACTTCAATGTGCTTTTCTGAATCTTTCATTATGGTTGACAAAAGTTGTTTGGATGGTGATACCTCTGGCTATAAACTCACTTCAATTTTTCATCTCCTTAAAATTCTTCTTACCTGCTCTGAGTTCTGGGACCCAAGTCCACATCCTTGAGGTGTTTCCCAGTTTACAAAAATGGGGTACAACATGAGTTCCTGGATCTTGACTATGCTTGAGTTTTCCAAGAGCACCTGCTAATGATGACACTTCACAGTTGTATGGAATCACAGCTAGAGATTTTCCATGTAGCATAAACAAATTTTCCCCATAATACCAGAGTTGACCACTGGTCCCTTGTGGTAACTCTTTTGAAGTCTGTAGTGTTTGAAATTTTATGTTCCATACAGAGAGGCATTCCTTAGAAGCTGCTAGTGGACTTCCTAGGACTGTGACGTGATCCTGATCCAGGGCAGTGAGTGCAACTCCATTTGGAGCATTACCAGACACAACAGCCTTGAGCAACAGTGATCTAACTAAGCTCTGATTTTTTTCTGGGTCAGTTGGACGTATTGGTATCAAGGTTTCATATATACAACCATCAGAGCTTAATGACATCAAAGAGATGAATTTTTGATCTACTGATGCAGTAAAACTCTCTATAAAAGAGTTTTTGTCTTGTCCAAGTAAGAGTGTATATTTGGTTAAGATATGTGAGTTAAACATTTGCACCTAAGCAATGTAATTTCCATGTTTTTCAGTAATAAACATTAAAACAGGAAGTCTGAATACTATGAAAAACTTTGTCCATTTAATCACTTCATGAGAGATAACAGTTTCAATTTTCTGCTGGGGGTCTGCAAGCAAGGCCTCTAAACCATAAACAACACCTTCCTTGAAGAGCACCAAGGGTTCTGACCCTTGCACTGAAAGTATCCTATATACTTCAGCTGACAATGTAGCTTTAAATACTTTATCCCTGTTTACATCTTCATTATTCCATATTCTTAAAACTTTATTATCGTGTACAACAATATACTCTCCAGTTTGAAGGTTGCACACAACTGGACATGTTATAATTTGACCCTGTTTCACTGACCAGCTCCCCAAGGGTTTCTATTCAGAAACCTTATAGAGGATCACGATTCTGCCACTTTCTGTCACTAGAAACTGGTCTATTTTGTCACTCTGCTTCATGCCTAGGAGTCCTTCAGGTCCCGCACTCAGGACTACCAAAGACAATGTGAATTCTTCCTCCAGCGCTGCCATTTTGAGCAAACCTAGCACACCTGATTCTAAAGAGGTGCTGAGAAAACTTGTAGGAAGATGCAGTTTTCCTCAGATGGATGTGTATGTTTGTCCCTTTCACCTTGGAGTCTAGTTATGTGTACATGTCTTATCCCCTTAGTAGGCAGTGTACTTGCTCCTGAGAGAAAGGAGTCCTAAATTCTCAGAAGTCCCCATGGAACCTGAAGAGTACCTGGCATGTAGTACTCAATACAAATTTGCTGAACACATGAATGAGGGTGAAGGTGGGGAAGGGTCTCAGGCCAAATAAATAGTATTAGCAATATCCCACAAGTAGGGAACTACGGGAAATGCAGAATGATTGAGTGTGGCCCATGCATAGACTACATGAGTGATGGAGAAAGAGGAAACATAGGAGACTGGCAAGATGGACTGGGACCAGGTGTTGTGGCCTTGAACACCAAACTGTAGGATCTGATTACCTTCAAGTGCTATAGAAAGCTGGACAGATGCTGTAACTGTGGTGGGTCTGAGCAGAGGTGAGCTGTCCCTCAGAGGCTCTTTTTTGCTTCCCTTACCTCCTGTCAGGGAAGCAGTGATGAGGGCTCTGTCAGCTCCTCCTGGCTTTCTCTTGCTGGATGCTGCCTGCAGTGCCCAAAAAAGTCACCATAAGCAAAGTTACTGTAATTTGCGGGAGCCAACCTCCCATTCCATTTCATTTTTTCAGTATCCAAGAGGAAAAGAGGTAGGTCTAAAGCCTGAGGTACCATGGACTCTCAGGAAAGCTATGAGAAGGGAGTCCACAACCCTGCCTCATTAGTTCATATACAAAGGTGTAAGTTTGTCACTTCACTTCCTCTTGTGGCTTCTGAATGCTGGGGCTCAAGTCAGATATTCTCAGCATTCATTGCCCTGGAGATGGTCTTTTTTAATATCACAGGCACCTGTGACCTTCCACTACTGCATGTCCAAATTCTCTCTAGTCTGAAAAATTTAGTGACAATGTTTCCTCTTGCAGGAAGCAGAGCCCTTCAGCTCAAAGTGACTGTTTCCTCAGAATGTCTGTATTACTGCAGCTGTAGTCCTCAACCTTATTGCCTGGATACACATTTTATATCCTGCCCTTTTCCCACACAAAAATAGTTCAGGTCCATAGTAGGGGGTATGATGGAATTATCTGGAGACAGGATGTTAGAGTGGACAGACCATGCACACTACAATCAGGCAAACCTAGATATCAACACCAGCTCTACCACTTCCTGGCTTCATTACCTTAGACAAGTTCCTTAACCCTCTAAGAGACTCAGTTTTCTTATCTGTATATGGCAGAATATAATAGGATGCTGACACAGTTGTTGAAATTATTAGATGAGAAAAAAGCAAAGCATCAGTAATAATACCTAGCAGGTTTTTGGCACTCAAAAATAATTCATTCCTCTCCTTTGCCTTCAATATTCTTCACAGGGCCTAGTATACAGTTTTCATTCATTGATCCAGCCAGTTATCAATTACAACATTACTGGGGAAAGATAGTATGTACATTGACATAAAAATTAAATACTTAGGAATAAATCTAATGAAGAGATCTATTCAAATGGAAAGATTTACAATGTTCACGAATAGGAAGAGTCACTATTATAAAGATGTCAGTAGTTTCCACACTGATTTATTAATTCAATGCCATATCCTGAGAGTTGTGTGTGTATGTGTGCAACTTAACAAGCTGCTTCTAAAATATATATGTAAAAAGTCAAGAATAGTTAAAGTATCCTTGAAGGAAGAAAAAGGGGGGAAACTTGCTCTACTACGTATCAAGATTTATTATAAAGCTATAGTAATTATGACAGTGTAGTATTGTCTCAGAGACAGACAAATAGAACAAGGAAACAGAATGTAAAGTCCAGAGACAGATGTACACATACATTGAGACTTGATGTGTGACAAAGGAAATATTTAAGTATGGATTTTAGTTAATAACAATGTATTAATACTAGTTTATTGATTGTGAGAAATATGCCATACTTATGTAAGATGATAATAATAGGTAAAACTGGGTACAGGGTTTATTATAACTCCTTGTACTATCTTTACAACTTTTCCATAAATCTAAACCTATTCTAAAATACTTTTTAAAACTTATTTTAAAACAAGTAAAAAAATCAATTCCAAGAGGATTAAAGAAAACTAAATGTATAAGGCAAATTATAAGAAAGATTATATAAGAGAATGTATGAATAATTTGGGGGTAGGAAACACTTCCCTGCATAAGATTTTAAGAAAAGAATCACAAATGAAAAATAGACTTGACTACATTTAAATTAAAAATTTTTATTAATAATATAATATGATTAAGAAGGGGAAAAAAACAAGCTACAGATTCTACTTCCAGCAATAGACAAGTAAGCTCCTATCGACCCTATCCTACTACAGATTAAAACTATGAACTCTGGAGAAAAACAAAACAAAATATAAATACACTACTTGAAGGCAGTGTGGAGAGATCAAAAGCAGGCAGATAGTGGAGGGGGGTCAACACTTAGAAGAAGAAAATGGCACTGGGTCAGTTTCCCATTACTTTTCTGGTGTTTAGCTTGAGGACAGGACCCAGTCTGTACCATGCAGAGCAACTTAAACTGTGATGGAAAAGCTGTAGTCTTTCTGTATTGAAGAACTAGAGTACAGAGTTCATAGCAAACACAACTACTGAGAAGTAAGGAGGAAGTCCTCCAAAATGAGAAAGCCAGAAAGAAAGAGCTTCGAATCCTACGTATAAACTACATCCAACTCTCTGCTGACCCCAAACCATGCATGTGTGTGACAGACTCTAAGGAGAAGACCTAAGACTAAAAAAACTGAATTGTTATTTAAGCTGTTACCCACTGCAGAAGAGAAATAACTTGCAATTTGAGTCCAGCCAGTCTAGTTGCCGGCTAACACAAACAAAACAAAACGAAACATAAGCAAAATCAATATAACAAAACAAAAATCAACACTCTTCAAACGAAAAGAGCAAAACCAGGGTCCCCACACATACGAAGAACCAGAAAAGCATGAGGAAAACTCAAGAGAAAAGGCAATCAACTAAAAGTAGCCCTAAAATGATTCAAATGTTGGAATTAGCAGACAAGGATTTTTAAAGCAGCTATTATAGATATGCTGAAGGGCATAAAGGAAAATATGCTTATAATGAATGAAAAGTCAGAAAATATCAGAAAAGAAATGTAAAAATTATAATAAAGAACCAAGTGGAAATTCTAGAGCTGAAACATATAATATCTGAATTAAAAATTCACTGGATAGGCTTGACAACAAAATAGAAATGACAGAAGAGTCAGAAAACATGAAGATCAATAGAAATTATCCATTCTGAAGAACAAAGAAGAAAAAATGAAGAGAAAATAACAGAGGCTCAGGAACCTATAGAACATTATAAAAATATCTAAAACATATGTAGTTAGAGTCACAGAAGGAAAAGAGAGAAAATAAACTAGAAAAATTGTATTTGAAAAAAATGACAGAAGTAAATTCTCCCAATTTGATGAAAGACATAAACTCACAGATTTAAAGAAATTCAGCGAGTCCCAAGTAAAATGAATACAAAGTAAATCACAGCTAGACACATCACAGACAAACTACTAAAAAACAAAGATAATGTCTTAAAGAAGCTAGAGGAAAGTAAGATTCAGAGGAACCACAATTCAAATAACTGCTTATGACATATAACATACAATGAGGGTCCAAAGACCATGGACCAACATCTTTAAAGCACTGAAAGAAAACTGTCAAGAATTATATATCTAGCAAAAACCAAGAATAAAGGTTAAATGAAGGCATTTTACATAAAAGATAACCCAGAGAATTAATAGCCATCAGATGTGCATTACAAAAAATGTTGAACAAAGTTCTTCAGGCTGAAGGGAAGTGATACCAGATGGAAGTTTGGATCTACAGGAAGAAATGAAGAGCATTGGAAATGGGTAGATAAAAAACACTACTTTTCTTCTTAATCTATGTAAAATACATATTACTGTTCAAAGTGAAAATTGTAGCATCATATGGTGGAATGTAAAATGTCAGTAAGTTGTAATACATAAACATAATACATAAAGCATAAAATTGGGAGGAATACAGTTGCAAGGTTTCCACAATTGACATGAAGGGGTACAATATTATCTCTAAGTAAATTGTGGCAAGTTATTAATATACATTGTAATCCCTAGAACAACACTAAAAATGATGCAAAGAGGTACAGCTAAAATCAAATAAATATAATAAAAATCTACAGTACATTCAAATAATCCAAGAGAAGGCAGAAAAAGAGGAATATGGGAAAAACAGAGGGGGAAAACAGAAAACAACTAGTGAATAAAGATTTAAATCTGAAATATCAATAATTATGTTACATGTTAATAAACATGGACCACATTTGAATTAAAAGGCAGAATGTCAGAATGGAGAAAAAGAGCAAGACACTATCATGTGCTTTCTAGGAGATATGTATTTTAATATAAAAATAGAGATTGGCTAAAAACAAATGGATGGAGAAGGGCACATAGTATGTAAACAGTAGTACAAGAAGGCTTCTGTGGCTATCTGGTATTAAATCAGGTAAAGTAGACTTCAAGTAAGAATGTTACTAAAGGTAAAGAGAAGCATTTCAGAATGAATACAGAATTACTTCATCAGGAAGAGACAGTATTCATAAATGTGTATGTGGTATAATAACATAACTTCAAAATAAAGTAAAATTGGGAGAATTAAAGGGAGAAAACATAGCTGGAGATTTTAACAACTTATTCTCAGCTACAGATAAAGGAGCTAGACAAAAATTAGTAAAGACTTAGAGGATCTAAATAACATTACCGACCAACTTGACTTAACTAATATTTATAGAACACTATATCCAACGAGAGAATACACTTTTTTTTCCAAGTATACATAGTGCCTTCACCAAGATAGGTTTACGCTAGGCCATAAACCATGTGTAAGTAAATTTGACAGAAATAAAATGTAGAATATGTTCTCAGACCACAATGGAATTAACAAGAAGTCAATAACAAGACAGCCAGAAAAATGGAAACTTTGAAAATTAAACAATATACTTTTAAATAACATATGGGTCAAAGAAGAAAGCATAAAGAGAATTAGAAAATATTTTGAACTAAATGATGATAAAAACACAACATATTAAAATTTGTGGGAAGCAAGTGATGCAGCACTTAGAGAAAAAAGTTGTAACTTTAAATGTTTATATTAGAAAATACTGCACACTTGGGGCGGAGCAAGGTGGCCAAATAGGAACAGCTCCAGTCTCCAACTCCCAGCGCGAGCGACACAGAAGACCGGTGATTTCTGCATTTTCAACTGAGGTACTGGGTTCATCTCACTAGGGAGTGCCAGACAATCAGTGCTGGTCAGCTGCTGCAGCCCGACCAGTGAGAGCTGAAGCAGGGCGAGGCATCGCCTCACCTGGGAAGCACAAGGGGGAAGGGAATCCCTTTTCCTAGCCAGGGGAACTGAGACACACAACACCTGGAAAATCGGGTAACACCCACCCCAATACTGCGCTTTAAGCAAACGGGCACACCAGGAGATTATATCCCACACCTGGCCAGGAGGGTCCCACGCCCACAGAGCCTCCCTCATTGCTAGCACAGCAGTCTGCGATCTCGCGGCAAGGCAGCAGCGAGGCTGGGGGAGGGGCGCCCGCCACTGCTGAGGCTTAAGTAGGTAAACAAAGCCGCTGGGAAGCTCGAACTGGGTGGAGCTCACAGCAGCTCAAGGAAACCTGCCTGTCTCTGTAGACTCCACCTCTGGGGACAGGACACAGTAAACAACAAAAGCAGCAGAAACCTCTGCAGACGCAAACGACTCTGTCTGACAGCTTTGAAGAGTGCAGTGGATCTCCCAACACAGAGGTTGAGATCTGAGAAGGGACAGACTGCCTGCTCAAGTGGGTCCCTGACCCCTGAGTAGCCTAACTGGGAGACATCCCCCACTAGGGGCAGTCTGACGCCCCACACCTCACAGGGTGGAGTACACCCCTGAGAGGAAGCCTCCAAAGCAAGAATGAGACAGGGACACTCGCTGTTCAGCAATATTCTATCTTCTGCAGCCTCTGCTGCTGACACCCAGGCAAACAGGGTCTGGAGTGGACCTCAAGCAATCTCCAACAGACCTACAGATGAGGGTCCTGACTGTTAGAAGGAAAACTATCAAACAGGAAGGACACCTACACCAAAACCCCATCAGTATGTCACCATCATCATCAAAGACCAGAGGCAGATAAAACCACAAAGATGGGGAAAAAGCAGGGCAGAAAAGCTGCAAATTCAAAAAATAAGAGCGCATCTCCCCCGGCAAAGGAGCGCAGCTCATCGCCAGCAGCGGATCAAAGCTTGATGGAGAATGACTTTGACGAGATGAGAGAAGAAGGCTTCAGTCCATCAAACTTCTCAGAGCTAAAGGAGGAATTACGTACCCAGCGCAAAGAAACTAAAAATCTTGAAAAAAAAGTGGAAGAATTGATGGCTAGAGTAATTAATGCAGAGAAGGTCATAAACGAAATGAAAGAGATGAAAACCATGACATGAGAAATACGTGACAAATGCACAAGCTTCAGTAACCGACTCGATCAACTGGAAGAAAGAGTATTAGCGACTGAGGATCAAATGAACGAAATGAAGCGAGAAGAGAAACCAAAAGAAAAAAGAAGAAAAAGAAATGAACAAAGCCTGCAAGAAGTATGGGATTATGTAAAAAGACCAAATCTACGTCTGATTGGGGTGCCTGAAAGTGAGGGGGAAAATGGAACCAAGTTGGAAAACACTCTTCAGGATATCATCCAGGAGAACTTCCCCAACCTAGTAGGGCAGGCCAACATTCAAATCCAGGAAATACAGAGAATGCCACAAAGATACTCCTCGAGAAGAGCAACTCCAAGACACATAATTGCCAGATTCACCAAAGTTGAAATGAAGGAAAAAATCTTAAGGGCAGCCAGAGAGAAAGGTCGGGTTACCCACAAAGGAAAGCCCATCAGACTAACAGCAGATCTCTCAGCAGAAACTCTACAAGCCAGAAGAGAGTGGGGGCCAATATTCAACATTCTTAAAGAAAAGAATTTTAAACCCAGAATTTCATATCCAGCCAAACTAAGTTTCATAAGTGAAGGAGAAATAAAATCCTTTACAGATAAGCAAATGCTTAGAGATTTTGTCACCACTAGGCCTGCCTTACAAGAGACCCTGAAGGAAGCACTAAACATGGAAAGGAACAACCGGTACCACCCATTGCAAAAACATGCCAAAATGTAAAGACCATCGAGGCTAGGAAGAAACTGCATCAACTAACGAGCAAAATAACCAGTTAATATCATAATGACAGGATCAAGTTCACATATAACAATATTAACCTTAAATGTAAATGGACGAAATGCTCCAATTAAAAGACACAAACTGGCAAACTGGATAAAGAGTCAAGATCCATCAGTCTGCTGTATTCAGGAGACCCATCTCACATGCAGAGACATACATAGGCTCAAAATAAAGGGATGGAGGAAGATTTACCAAGCAAATGGAGAACAAAAAAA
>NC_037689.1:147643076-147643493 GCF_003255815.1 Theropithecus gelada | reverse complement strand
GCTGGAGGCATCACGCTACCTGACTTCAAACTATACTACAAGGCTACAGTAACCAAAACAGCATGGTACTGGTACCAAAACAGAGATATAGACCAATGGAACAGAACAGAGTCCTCAGAAATAATACCACACATCTACAGCCATCTGATCTTTGACAAACCTGAGAGAAACAAGAAATGGAGAAAGGATTCCCTATTTAATAAATGGTGCTGGGAAAATTGGCTAGCCATAAGTAGAAAGCTGAAACTGGATCCTTTCCTTACTCCTTATACGAAAATTAATTCAAGATGGATTAGAGACTTAAATGTTAGACCTAATACCATAAAAATCCTAGAGGAAAACCTAGGTAGTACCATTCAGGACATAGGCATGGGCAAAGACTTCATGTCTAAAACACCAAAAGCAACGGCAGCAAAA